>NC_143478.1:29323001-29623001 GCF_027475165.1 Benincasa hispida
AATATTTTGTTATATTTAAAAATATTTTCAAAAATTTTAACATTTAAATTTTTTTTTTTTTTTTTTTTTACTCTTATTGTGCTATTTTAAAGAGAAAAAAAAATCAACCAGCGATGTAAATTTTTACAAATATAAAAAATATGAATGGTAGATTTATGAATTGTACTTTGTTATTGTACTATCAACAAACTCAAACTCGGTCAGATGTACTACCACCACAACAAAATTAATTGGTAATTAGTCAACCATTTTTTTTATTATATTGTTTGATCCTAATAGATCGACACCCGTTTACATTTTAAAAAAAAATCAACACAAAGGAAATATATTCTATTTATCCATTTGAAATATGATTATTTTTTAAAAATCCAACTTAAAAGTTGGAGGAAATAATAATTACAATGAGTAGCAATTTTAGGACTAATAATTAAGCAGATGACAATATTTTTAGAGAATTGGAAATATAACGAATCTTCTTATTTGTTTTTTTTTTATTTTTATTATATATTTTTTTAGCTCAATTTGTGCTATTAGAGATTCTATTATTTGAACTCTTGGTTCGAGTTTTTTTTTCCAAATGATCTCTTCTATTGTTTTTGTTCATCTTATTTCTTATTCTTGATCAACACTAAAAATTTTCTTCTCTATTTTGTTATTTTTCCATTCGGTTTTATTATATACCCAATTTCGTAAAATATCTTCTTCCTTTAATTATATCTAGTTTTTATTAACTGTTCGCTTGTTTACAAGTTCATTTTTTATTTCTCTTTTGTTACTTTATTGGTATTTATCATTATGTTTTTTTAGTACAATAATTATGGGATCCGAACTTTTGATATTTTAATCTAAAGTTTATATCTATGCAAGTTGAACCATGTTTATATTAACTTAGTTTTTTTCATAGTTAGAAGCATATCACTAATATACTTTTAATTTACGACCTAAATTATCAATAGACTATTATAACTCATACATTTATCACGATATACAATTAACACATATTCTATCTTTTCTATCACTGATAGATTTCAAACAAATAGTTTTTTTTTCCTTTCTCCATTTTCTCACTTTCTTCCTCCAATTTTATTTTCTCTGTTTCTTTCATTGATAACTCGACAAAAATATTCAAAGTAATTTGATGCAATCTTTTTTTCAAAGCAATCATAAGAACTAGAAACAACTAACATGCAGATGAATTATTTGAAGTTTAAAAATACATAAATAAAAAATTATAAGTAGCCTTATGGTTTATATATATATATATATATATATATATAGGTGATAGATCTCAAATAATATAAGTCTATATAAGTGATGGACTCTAATCACTATTATCGTGATATCTCATATCACTGATAGAATCTATCACTTATATGAATTTATTATCGATAAAAGTCTATGACTGTTGATAACAAAATCTATCAGATAGACTCCTATCACCAATAGACTGTCACACTAATAGAGTCTTCTCATCGATAGATTTCGATAGTTGAATCTAAATTTGGTTATATCTATTAATAAGTCGACTCTTTGCAATTTCCCCCCGCATGAAATGAAAAAAAAAAAAGGCCCCATTTGAATGTTGGTAGGTTGATGGAGAAAGATGAGTGAAGGTTGGCTTCAAGTAGTAGATCAATAATGTTTGACTTTGCAATTCCTCCACTATTAGATTGATAGAGATCACCATTATTTCAAACCTTACTCTTTTTTAGAGTAGATAAGCATGTTTCATGTCATTTCAGGACATGTTTTACTTACTATATCAATTTGTAATTTTTGAATTTCCCATAAATTATTGAACCGACGAATGACGTCGCTTAATTTTAGTATGTTTCTAATGAATTGAAATCACAATTATTTGAAGTAAATAACGAGTGACGTACTACCAAAATTAACAAAAACAAACAAACAATCAAAATATTTACTTTCTTCAATTTCATTAACACTTTACAAGTAATCAAAATATGAAAATTCTTTATCGAAATTATTTGAAGCAAAAATTGAGCCCAAAAAAATTTAGTTATAGCGAGTAGAGGTGTTCATGGGTTACGTTGGATCGGGTTGAAAGACTTTTTAGACTCATTGTTCATATTGTAAATTTTTTCAACCCAAATAAGTCTTATTAATCGGTTCATTTATTTAAAATTTTGTTTTAAAAAGAAGCAAAACGTAAATATGTAAAAGTCTAATTTAATTATTTTTAAATATTGAATTAAGATTAACACACAATTTCAATTTATATAGTGAAAATTTTATTTTTAAATAAATTTGATTTAGTTAAGATTGATTCAGATTATATTAGGTGAAACCATGAATACATAAAATTTTCATTTATTTAAACCCAACTCAACCCAAATCGCACGGGTTAGGTTGGATTGATCAGTTTTTTCGGATCATCGGATTTTTTGAACACCCCTAATAGCAAGAAAGTAATTATTACTATTTTTTCAATTATCTTAGGGTACTAAAAAAATAATAATAATTTGAAATCTTCTCTTTATAATCCCTCTCAATTTAAAAGGTTATAGAACGTAAAATTTTGCCCAGTCACCATCAAATGACAACATTTAGCATATTATGCTGCACCCTTCTGAATTCTCTTATACTAATTTATCCATATAAATAGCATAAGAAATTCAGATAAAATTCACAAGTTGGTGGGCAATTGCAAAAGAAATGGCAACAATAATGGCTAAAGCTCTGAAGATGATTTTCTTGTTAATTTTTGTGTTATGGCTGTGGCTTTGGATTATGTTGCCCACAAAGCTTTACAAGAATAATTGGACCCCTAAGCTCAATATGAACCTCAATTCCACATATTTTAGAGAACAAGGTGTGGTATTATGTATATATATATATATATATATATATATATATATATATAATTTTTTTTTTATTTATTTATTTTTAATTGCCTTCACCCCCTTCATTTTCCAAATATTTGATTATATTGGGTCTGTTTTGTTTTGTGATTAACTTGGGGTTTCTTTTTATATATATAGGAACAAATCTTCTGCTTTTCTCCTTTCCCATCATGTTAATGGCAGTTTTGGGTTGTTTTTATCTCCATTTGCAGAAGAAATCTTCAGAATTAGATCCTAAACCCTTTTCTACCCAAAGGTTAATTTTTAACCATTAATTAATTTTAGCCTTTAATTATTATTTTTTTCTATTATTATTTTTTTATTTTTTTATTTTTGGATGTAGGAGCCGAGGAGATTCATTTCTAAAACGACCAATTGTAGTGATGAATCCATTTGGGATTGTTAATACATTGGAGATTGTGTTTGCAGCTGCATTTCTTTTACTTTTGATTTGGTCTCTTGGAAATTACTTATACGTCAGTTTTGGTAATCTTCATATGGATAATGTTGGAGAGACAATGTATGTTTTCCTTCTTAATTATGCTTTTACTTATTACAAATCCAAATGAATTTACACTATATTTGAATTTTGGTATCACTAAAAACACTTTTTACTATGATCAAAAACCACTTTACACTTGAAATTATAGTTCATAAACCACTTTAAAAGAAACAATACTTGTCTTAGTTGAATTAAAGGTAATTATTGGTTTGAAAAATTTTAAATATTTGAAGTATTTTTTGGTTCAGTGGGGAAGCAAAGTTTAGAAGTGTATCATTGAGAGTTGGGTACATTGGAAATATATGCTGGGCATTTCTGTTCTTTCCAGTAACAAGAGGCTCTTCATTATTGCCTCTAATTGGACTTACTTCAGAATCAACTATCAAATATCACATTTGGCTTGGCCATATTTCTAATCTTCTCTTTGCATTGCACACCCTTGGATTCATCATCTACTGGGCCATCACTGATCAAATGGCTCTGGTAATTTCTTTCTTTTTTACTCTTTTTTTTTTTCATTGTTTGTGTCCATCAATTTTGACTTTTCCAAGTCTAGTTATTGTATAACTTTTTTTTAAGAAAAAAAAAATGAGTGATTTTTGTCTTCTTAATTATTTTATGATTTGTTTGTATCTTTTGTTTGTTTCAGTGCAAAGAATTCTACTTTCATTTTGATTCTTTATCCTTCCCTTGTCCTATATATTGCATTTGAAAGTGATTGGTTCTTTGAGATTTCTATAAAGGATTTTCAGATTCCCTTCCGGAGGATTTTCAAAAATAAAATAAAATAAGAAAAATTATTTATATAAAATAATAAAATTTTAATCTTCTATAATAGATGTTAATAGAAATCTATCAATGACTATCGATGTTAGAAACGGATAGAAATCTATTATTGATAGATGTTAATAGAAGTTTATCAGTATATCATTTTTTTTTTTTTTGTTATTTTTATAAATTGTTTGACATTTTGTTCGATCTATAAAAATTTTCTTTCTATCTATTCTCTTTAGTATAGTTTTCAAATTTTAAAATTCCAATTATATTTAATATATTGGCGGCTGCCAGTACCATTTGTCTATTTTCTCTTTTCTATCCATGGTTCCTTCAATTGTCATTTAGCCCTCAATATATGCTTTATTTCTATTTTTAAGGATGAAAATGATATTAAAATAGTTAAAATCGCTTTTATTTTTGTTTAAAATTATTCTAAACATATGATCAAATCACTCCAAACATGATTTGAATCACACAAATCAATTCAATATTTAATTTTTACTTTTAAATTTAATTTTTATATTATCAAGTTTCATTTTGAATGATTAAAAACATGTATGGAGTGATTTTGATAATGAAAAAAAATTATTTTAACCATTTCAAAATCAATTATACACACCCTAAGTTATGTTGTCCTGATTGACTGTATAAATGTTAGCGTCCTTTACCAAGTCATTTTATAAAGGTTTTTCAAAACATGTAATCAACCTTCCTTCCATCCAAAACATATGTTACTATGGACTTCAAAATCACTATTTATTGACATTTAATTCATTAAGAAGTAACTTCAATTGTGATTAGAACAACTCGTGATTGGGGGGGGGGGTGCCTCTGGAACCATTACTAATGGAATGTTGCATCATTGAGCAGTTAAAAGAATGGAGTGAAGACTATGTATCAAATGTTGCTGGAGTGATTGCTATGGCATTTGCCACAGTTATCTGGGTGACGAGTTTTAAATCGATCCGTCGAAAAATGTTTGAAGTTTTCTATTACAGTCACCATTTTTACGCTCTCTACATCATCTTCTATCTAATCCATGTGGGAGCAGCATATGTATGTTTGATTCTTCCTGGTATCTTTCTCTGGGCTATTGATCGATTCTTACGATTCTTACAATCGCAACGGCATGTAAGCCTGGTTTCAGCTCGCCATCTTCCTTGTGGTGCAGTTGAATTGAACTTTTTGAAAAGTCCAGGTTTAATTTCTCCAAGAGTTAATCATTGGAACTCCTATTTCTTTTTGTTTTGTTGCAAAATATTTTATTGGAATTTACCTTTTTTCTAATCAGAACTAAGCTACAAACCTACAAGTGTGATGTTCATAAATGTGCCAAGCATTTCCAAACTGCAATGGCATCCCTTTACAGTCACTTCTAACTGCAAATTGGAGCCTGATACAGTTAGTGTTGTTATCAAATCAGGGGGAAGTTGGACTTCCAAACTTCACAAACAACTTTCTTCTTCTCTGGATCACCTTCAAGTTTCTGTTGAAGGTCCATATGGTCCTGCTTCTACTCACTTTTTAAGGTGATTTCCTACAGCCAAAGTATAGCCTTGAATTAGTGGAGTTTACCTAATTTTGATTGATGTGTTCTCTTTTGAAGGCATGAATCTCTGCTGCTGATAAGCGGAGGAAGTGGAATTACTCCCTTCATATCAATAATCAGAGAGATAATGATTGTTCGAAGCACAAAACCGAACTGTCATGTTCCGCAAATTCGGCTCGTCTGCGCCTTCAAGAACTCCATCGATCTCACTATGTTGGATCTCTTGCTTCCAGTATCTAGCACACAAACTGAAATTTCGAATATACCATTACAAATTGAAGCTTATATCACCAGAGAGAAAGAACAACCTCAGACAAATTCTGAAAATCTCATAAACACAATATGGTTTAAGCCAAATCCACTGGACTCACCAGTGTCAGAGGCTCTTGGACCAAACAATTGGCTGCTCCTTGGTGCGATTATCTCATCTTCGTTTGTGATGTTCTTGATACTTTTAGGCATCATCACTCGCTACTACATTTACCCGATTGAACAAAACGGCGATGCTGTTTACAATTACACCTACAAGGTTCTTTGGGACATGTTCTTAGCATTTGCTTGTATTTGCATATCTTCTAGCTTTGTCTTTCTGTGGCAAAGGAAAACAAATGCTTCAAATGGCAAACAAATTCAAATTCACAATTTTCAATCACCAAAAGCATCACCTGGATCGTGGATCTTTCGAGGTGATAGTGAGCTTGAGAGCCTTCCCTGCCAATCCCTAGTTCAAGCAACCAGCATCCATTATGGGGGTAGGCCTGATCTCAAGAGTAAGTTTTCCTGCCTTTGTATCAACCAACAACGCGTGCACACACACACATATATAGCAATCAACATCAATGATATATGGTAACACGTTTTGTAATGCAGAAATTCTGTTTGATTGCAAAATTCTGTTTGATTGCAAAGGATCGGATATTGGAGTTTTAGTCAGCGGCCCAACCGGGATGCGGCATGATGTAGCAAAAATTTGTTCAACTGCTTATGGAGATAATCTAAAGTTTCACTCTATGAGTTTCACCTGGTAAAGACCTGAAGTACAGTGCATAATTTAAAGTTCGAAGCTGTATCATACCTGGTAAACGGCCATGTTAGATTATGAAGTTAAAGTTCATGTTCTTGTATTACTATATTTTCTTGTGTTCTTTCAAGTGAGTCAATGTACACTCATTACATTTCAACCCAAAAATTGTAGGAGCTACATCACATTTGTGTCAAACTCAACATAATACTACTTTGGGTAGTTCACAAGACCAACATTGTAAAAGTGAAACAGCAAGCTCATGTTATGAAAAATGAAACAAAGACAAAAACTTGCTTTAACAAGATTGTCAATTCATTTAGTTCATAAATAAATAGATCACTTAAATAATGCCCGGAAATGAAGGATTGAGCCACCAAGTAAAATAATTAGGCAGGCAGAGAACAAAAACACGTCAAACTTCAAAAGACAAATGCCAATGCCAACCAGCTAGCTAGAGCCTTTGCCTTAGTTGAACTGATTTAGAAGGCTCCCTCTTCCAGGTATATTTAACATGGCCTTCAAGATGGTGCCCAAACGTGATTAGCCCAATTGAACAAGACTTGGAGGTCTTAAGTCATGCCTTGAAATCATATCTTAGTAAGACTTCGCAAATATGGCAACTTCCTCAGCAGGGTTACCAGTCATCAGACATGTTTTAGGCCCTTGTGGCTGTTCAAAAGGAAAGCACCTAATTGTTGCTCCTGTTTCTTCTTTAACTCTCAATTCATCTTGGTCACTGCAAAAATGATAGAGTGCATAAAGATGCAAACAATTACGCACAAACATATAAATCAAAGACTGATCAACAGATCTCAATAAATGAAATTAAGCCTACCTAGCTGACCAAGGACCCCTAGCCCATTTTCCCTCGGAAATTGCCTCTTTAAGTTCATCATATGAACTCACATCCACAATGTTACTGCAAATAGGCCATTAACAAAATAAGGTATATATATCATATGAAAGGTAAATGCAGGTTTTCATATTCTAAGATTCAACAAAATGAATGGCAAATACATTCTAACTGCTAAGAATCTAACATTGTACTACAATTTGCAAGAAGCATGTATTCAACATTCAATTACTTCAACTCTAAAAGAATAGAAGTAATGTAACTGAATGTAGATTTACATATTTATCAAATAACATCCCAACATAAGAAAGTACCTGTCACGAAAAGTTTTTGCCAGTTGAAGAAGAGATGACTGGATCTCATCCAATGTCCCTTTTACATAAGCCTCTAAAACAGAAGGTTCCATGGATATCCCAAAAACTTTCCCTTGCTTTCCAGGAATGTCTCTCCTAGATATGACCACACTTTGACTTGCAACATCCTTGGGTCCAATCTCAATCCTCAAAGGAACGCCCTACAGTCAAAGCCTAGTTACGGATATTTGATTCCAAGTTAATTGCATCAAATGCAAAGAGGGAGGAAAACAAAATCTAGGCGAAAATCATGTTGCTAAAAAGGGAAATTTAGCATTCAAAGCTATCAATAACCAATATGCACACATCCTCAAATAAAAATGCCAGCCAACCAACTTACTGATAGGTCTCAACCTTTCAATTTTATTTATCCACAGAACAAGGGAGTTTCGAGAGCTCCCTACCTCTCCAAGGTCTCTAAGAGACAATCACATTCACCAATTTCTCAATACCCCTACTCCCATTGCATGCCCAAATATATATACCCCTCTCACCATCACTCTTCTAGCCCTAACTAACAATATTCCTTCGTGCCCTCACCCAATAACTAACATATTCCCTCAAGCCAGCTCACCTCTCTTCCTCACCTGCTTCCTCACATATACCTTAGTGATTGGGGGGCTATCATTACCTATCTCCCAAAGAGCCACCTTGTCCTCAAGGTGGAATCAAGAAATTGATCTTTGATCACTGAGGAGAGCTCCCAAGTAGCATCAATTGGTAAGCCATTTTCTCCCAAGTAGCATCAATTGGTAAGCCATTTTCCCAACGAATCATGACTTCAAAGGCTCCTTCTTCCATAGGCGAATTGTGCATACCCAAGATTTCTGCTGGCTGTATAACATAAGTCAAATCTGGTGCCAACATAGGGGAAGCGGCAGCACCGGAAGGTTGGAACCAGCTGCTTTCTTCAGAAGTGACACATGGAAAACAGGGTGAATACCCGAGTTCGATGGTAATGCCAATCGTTAAGCGACCTGCCCTACCTAAGCAGTAATCTGAAAGGACCAACGAACCTAGGGGCCAGCTTTGGGTGAGCATGATGGGCCAATGAGGATTGTCGATATGGTCGGAGCTTCAAATAGACCCAATTGTTTACCTCATACTCCACTTCTCGCCGTCTTTGGTTTGCTAACTTGACCATTCTTTGTTGCGCTCTCTGTAATGTTGCCTTCAGGTGTTTTAACATTTCATCACAGGCTCATAATTGTTGGTCCACTTTAGCCACCACACGCGTACCTTGCTCATAACACAACAGTGAGGGTGGCAGACGTCCATATAGCACTTCAAAAGGTGACATGCCAGTGGCCAAGTGCACTGTAGTGTTGTAACTGAATTCTGCCCAAGGGATCCATTTGGACCATTTTTTGGGCTTTTCCATCGCGAAACATCTCAAATAGTCTCAAGGTCGCAGTTCACCACTTCTGACTGCCCAACGGTTTGTGAGTGGTATGTCGTGCTACGTCGTAATTGTGTCCTGATGCCTTAAAGAGTTCTTCCCAAAACAAACTTGTGAAAATCTTGTCTCTGTCTGATACATGCTGCAAGGGTAGCCATGTAGTCTTACAATTTCCTTAGTGAAGAGTGCAACCACTGAAATATGCATTGAACAGATGCTTAAGCATGACAAAATGCCCATACTTGGATAATCGGTCTACCACAACCATAATTGTGTCATACCTCTTGATTTTGGTAAGCCTTCAAAGTCCATCGCGATATCCTCCTAAACCTTGTCCGGAACTAGTATAGCTTGGAGTAACCCTGTTGGAGCTAAGGTAAGATACTTAGCTTGCTGGCAAATCTCACACTCGGCTACAAACGCTCGCGTTCGTGCTTTCATCCCCCGCCAATACACCTCTTTTGCCAACCGTTGGTACATTTTAAGAGCCCCTTGGTGACCCCCAATGGGACTATTGTGAAATTTAGTCAGTAAAAGAGGAATGGTAGAGGAATTGGCTGGAAGAACGAGGCGATTTTTGTAATATAACAGACCTTCACTCACGGAATACCCTGGGGTAGTTGGTTGTGCCCAGCCATAAGAGATTGACGAATGCCATTTAATTCCTCGTCCGCCGCAATCTGATCCTTAAATATAGCAGTGTTGAGTCCTCCCACAAGGCTGAGTAAACCCAACTCCATTGCTGGTGGTAAACGAGATAGGGCATCAGCTGCTAAATTCTCCATTCCTCGTTTATATTCTATGGTGAAACCGTAACCCACTAGCTTAGCTATCCAATGTTGATACTCGCCTACAATTACACATTGTTCCAACAAGAACTTTAAGCTCTTTTGATCAATACGGACTGTAAATCTCCGCCCCAACAAGTAGGGCCTCCATTTTCTCACTGCCAACACAATGGCCATAAGTTCCCATTCGTAAACAACCTTAAATCGATGCGTAGGGGGAAGGGCCTGACTAAAGAAGGATACGGCCGCTTATGTTGCATTAGCACGGCTCCCACGCCCACGCGCGAAGCATCAATCTCTACTACAAATGGGTCTTTGAAATTTGGTAGGGCCAGCATTCGTACGGCAATCATGGCAAATTTTAAATGATAGAAGGCTTCTTCAGCTTCAGAATTTCACACAAAATTTCCCTTTTTTAGCAACGGAGTCAAGGGTAACACAATGATGCCGTAGTTAGTGACAAATTTGCGATAGTAACCTATTAATCCCGAGAAACCCCGGGGTTCCTTAACATTTCTAGGGTTCGGCCATTTCTCCATGGCTCCAATCTTTGCCGAATCAGCTACTACCCCTTCAATGGAGACAATGTGTCCCAAATATTCTATGCGTGAAAAAATGGCACTTCTTCCCATTTGCCACAAACTGATTTTTTATCAAAATTTCCATCATCTTGATCAAGTGACTCACATGTTCCTCCAAGACCTTGCTGTGTATTAAAATATCATCAAAGAAAACGAGGGCGAACTTACGCAAGTATGGTCGTAAGATATCATTCCTGATAGCTTGAAAAGTCGTAGGGGCGTTTCGCAACCCAAATGGCATTACCAGGAATTCATAGTATCCTTCGTGTGTCCTAAAAGCGGTATTATGGACGTCGGCCGGTTTAACTCTGATTTGGTGATACCCCAACTTCAAGTCGATCTTAGAAAATATGGTAGCCCCGAATAGCTCATCTAGTAGCTCATCAACCACGGGTATTGGATACTTATCTGGAATGGTGGCATTGTTAAGGGCCCTGTAATCCACGCAAAACCTCCAACTCCCATCTTTTTTCTTTACTAATCGAACAGGGCTTGAGAATGAGTTGTGGCTTGGTTGTATTATCCCTACCATCAACATCTCTTCAACGGGTCTTTCAATTTCGTCTTTCTGGAACTGTGGATATCGATATGGCCGTACATTAATTGGCCCAACTCCTCGCTCTAGCTCGATAGCATGGTCGTGCTCTCTAATTGGAGGTAGACTGTTGGGATCACACCTAGTATCACATCTGCGTTTCCAAGGGACAAGGGAAGAAAATCGTGAAAGATAGTTAAATCATAAATGGTAAGTAACGCACCTTTGCAAATTCCCACTCCCTGAATGGAACCCCCCAGCTCCGAGCACCACTCCATATTCCTTTGTTACCGATAATGGTATTTGGAGTGAGGTGACCAGGTTTTCATTGATGAAATTATGGGTGGCTCCTCCGTCGATTAACACCACCACTTCACGGCCTCTGATAGTTCCCTTTACTTTCAACGTTCAGGGGGAATTCAAGCCCACCATGGAATTAAGGGGTAAGTGAGCTACTTCCTTATCGTTTGTTACCTAGTTTGTGTCCTCGCCATAGTCAGGTTGCTGCAACTCCCCGTCGCACCCTTCGTCCCACGAGGACATATCTTCTCCATCTTGTATGAACAAAAATTGTAATTCCTTCTTACATTTATGCCCAAAGCTAAACTTTTCGTCACATTTGAAGCAAATCCCCTTCTCTTTCTTGGTTCGTATCTCTTCCTCCGTTAAACGCCGATATGGTTGGCCCCCTGTGTTCTTGCTTTCGACATCTCGAATTGGGGTAATCGTGGTTCTTGCTCTCAACATCTTGATGGGTTTAGTATCTGCATTTCACTTTGGACCTTCTTTTCTCCCAGATCCTTCAATCCCGTCGAGTACTGCTCAAATCGACGACGGTATTCCCTCACAGACTTCTTCTGTTGAAGTCGCATCGGACATGCATAACGATCCGCCTCATTTACCTCCCGTGTTCTTGCTCTCGACATCTCGAATTGGGGTAATCGTGGTTCTTGCTCTCGACATCTTGATGGGTTTAGTATCTGCATGTCACGTTGGCCCCCCGTGTTCTTGCTCTCGACATCTCGAATTGGGGTAATCGTGGTTCTTGCTCTCGACATCTTGATAGGTTTAGTATCTGCATTTCACTTTGGACCTTCGACCTGCATACAAAATTGCTCTCCAGAGCCTTTTCTCCCAAATCCTTCAATCCCGTCGAGTACTGCTCAAATCGACGGCGGTATTCCCTCACAGATTTCTCCTGTTGAAGTCGCATTGGACATGCATAACGATCCGCCTCATTCGCCGCCGGTCGGAACCTCTCCACAAACAGCTCGCGGAATCGACTCCAACTTCCAATCGGTTTCCAGTCCTCCTCCCACCAGTACAATTCTAAAGTTCCCCTTCCAGGCATAGTACCGTTGCATCCAACTTGTCTTTTTCTATTAAGCGATTAACAACAAAATATTGTTCCACTCGATGCAACCACCCATCAGGGTTTTCTTCCTCTTCCCCCTTGAAGATGGGTACCTCCAGCTTCCTCAATCACATGTCAAACAATGGGACCTCTTTACTCCCAGGTGCATGCACTCCTTCCTACGATTCTCCTTCCTTCTTCGATTCCTTAGAGGGTGTTTCCACCACTCCTTTCCCTTTATCCGTCATTGTTCATTCTAATGACGTTGATCCCTTTTCTGACATTACAGTGTTGAACCACGATATCAACAACTCGAGTTGTACTTGTAAGTTGTCGAGTCTTCCATTCGTCTCGCCAAACCCCATTTTCACCTTATTCTCCAACGTTTCCTGCTTCTCGCCGATCTCTACCAGCTTCTCTTCCAAGGCCCGATACTTTACCTTCCATCTTCTCAACCATACCCAAGATCACTGCTCTAATACCAAAATTGATAGGTCTCAACCTTTCAATTTTCTTTATCCACAAAACAAGGGAGTTTCAAGAGCTCCATACCTCTCCAAGGTCTCTAAGAGACGATCACATTCACCAATTTCTCAATACCCCTACTCCCATTACATGCCCAAATATATATACCCCTCTCACCATCACTCTTCTAGCCCTAACTAACAATATTCCTTTGGGCCCACACCCAATAACTCACATATTCCCTCAAGCCAGCTCACCTCTCTTCCTCACCCGCTTCCTCACATATACTTTAGTGATTGGGGGCCTATCACTTACACTGCAGAAGCAGTTTCTTCTCGTAAACTTGATTCCAATTTGTGAAAATACTCATAAAAGATATAGAGATCGTAGAAGAGTCAAAATGAGTATCTATTGGCAGCTAACCAGTCAACACATGCTGAAATTTTAACGTTAGTGTTTGCTTTTAGACAATTTTTTCCTAAACTAATGGGAAGACAACGGTCAGAGCTTGATCTTAATCATTTTTTTATTAGATTGATCTTAATCATAAAGTATAACCACCAACCTTCATTTCCCAGAAATTGAATTTCCATCCTGGAGTTCTCTGTTCTGACTCATCAAGTTTAACCTTTATCCCTGCAGTTTGAAGACTTTCTTTTACAGAAGAAGCAGCACTAAGAACCTCAACTTTATCGCCATCCTTCTTCCAGATGGGTATGATTACCACCTGGATATAAGTCAGCTATGTTAAAATTATGTTTGTTTGAGAGAGAGAGGAATAATATGAATCAATCAGCTCAAAAAACAGAAACATGTTGGCATTATCAGATATTCTCCAACAATTCTTAAGTTTTAAAGAGTTGGACAAAGACAAGTATGTTATGTGCACAGAATCTCCGGTCACTTTTACGTCCTGGCTAACTTCAGGTAATTGTTATCAGAAATATACTTTATAGAACTCACAATACTGTACAAATAACAAATTATAAATTCATATCAATACCTGTATTGGAGCAAGCTTTGGTGGAAGCATTAAACCTCCATCATCTCCATGAGTCATAATAATTCCTCCGACAAAACGCGTACTAATTGCCCATGATGTCTGCCATACATGTTGCCTTTGTCCATTTTCATCTGTGAACTACTCCAGTAAATGTTTCAGTAACTCAAATCACATCGAAAGTGCAATATAATATGTCAGACATCAAATAATATTATGGTTGAATGTCTCAAAAGGGAATAAATGAACCATATTAACTAATCAAACAGAATTTAGATATCAGTTCGACACCAAAGTGAGACAGGAACAAGAGTCGTGCATATGCTACAATGGAATTAAGAATATATCTCAACTATTGTAACAAGTTCATTCATGTTGGAAGACACTTCATTGATTTGCCAAACTACCTGTGTTCCAAAAGCACGAGAAAAGTTTTGCCCTAGGTTGTGGCTGGTTCCTGCCTGCAGTGCCTTTCGATCCCCCATCATGGCCTCTATTGTATAGGTCTTGTCCGCACCAGCAAATGTCTCCACCTTTGATTTTCGACCTGCAATAACAGGTATTGCCGCTTGCTCATAAGAAAATTTTGTATATACGTCAATCATCTGAATAGCCTGCAATGCAGCATCAAAGTCCTTAAATGAAAAGGATATGATTATTTCAAAAACAAAACAAAAACCAAAAAAAAAAAAAAAAAGACAAAGTAATCTTGGATGTCTCAAATATACCTCTTTTTCTGCCTCTTCTGGACTGGCATGAGCTGTATGCCCCTCCTGCCAGAGAAATTCAAGAGTTCTAATAAATGGTTTCGTGCGCATCTCCCATCTTGTAACATTGGCCCACTACATCAAATACACGAAAGAAAAGATAAAGAATAAGGACAACATAAAAGCCGAAGACAAGGAAGAATTTTTTTATAATGTGGCAAGTCAATGAACCTGATTAATCATCAATGGAAGATCACGGTAACTATGAATCCACTGAGTAAACATGTGATTCACAATGGTTTCACTTGTCGGTCGAACCTGCCAAAGCCTCAGGCAAACCAACAATCAAAACCAAACCGCAGGTCCCTGTTATTGAGGGCTAATATCCATTTCCAATTTTGCCAATGCAAAGTACCACATACAATAAGGTTAATATTTCTAATGAGAAATGAAGAACGGGAAAAGGGGGAATGGCTTTGCTGAGACTACGTACCACAAGCTTTTCTTCAAGTTCTTTCCCTCCTCCAATTGTTACAAGAGCTAACTCAGGACTAAAGCCCTCGACATGACTAGCTTCTTTCTCAATAAAAGAATATGGTATAAACTGCGTCAAAATCAAAGATTACATCATTTTACATATCCAGCATACACATTCATTCATATTAGAAACTCTTAAACACGCCAAAGACACACCTGCGGAAAGTACATATTCTCATGGCCGGTTTCTTTGAACTTGGCATTTAAAAATACCTGCAGAAAGAATCATCGTCTGATTAAACATACAAGAAAAATTGAATGTTCCAGGCAAAGTAAAGATTGATTGTAGCTTCCGCGACCTGAATTGCCTCCCATATGGCGTAGCCATAGGGACGAATAACCATGGTACCTCGAACAGGACCATAATCCGCGAGCTCAGCATTGGCAATAACATCCAAATACCAAGCATTGAAATCCTGCGACCGAGGCGTGATAGCTCCTTCAGGAACTCGATTCTTGGAGTTGTCGACACGAATTTCAGTGCCGGTGGACGAACTTCGAGCAGAGAAACCAGAAGAAAGCAGCGGCAACCGTAACGGGCGTTGCTGCCTCCATGAAATTCCCAAAGCTCGCCTGGAGAAGGTGAAGTTTGAAGAGCGAGATGAGGCTGGGGAAAGCAGAGAGGAGATCAAAGGTAGTCTCAGTGAAACTACCATTTCTTCGGAGTTTTTTCAACTATGAAACTGAGGGAGATGAGGTTTGGCTATGAACAAATGCAAATATGGGGATGACTTGAAAATTTGGATTCTATAGCCAAATTGGATTATGGGCTTTCTGAAATGGCCCAATGGGCCTGCTCCTCGTTCCCAAATATTTATGGGAAGAAAGATGCCTAAATTGAGTGAAAATAATAGAAGTTCTATTGAGAATATAAGAGTGTTCAAATAACCCGAATAATTCGGACTATCCAATCTGATTGGGTTGGTTTAATTTTATTCTTAGGTTAGGTTTGGTTGAATTTTTTTATTTTTATTAGGTTAGGTTAGGTTATGGGTTGACTAAAAAAAATTTTGGGTTGACCTAACCCAACCCGAATTTTGTATATATATATATTCCTCTTTGTTTAAAGTTTGATTTCTTTGTATTGATTAATTTTTCAATTTTTAATTTTTTTTTTAAATTGTTATGATATTTATCTTTGTTTAAAGTTTACAATAAATATCATAGATATTTGGTATTTAGCATCTTAATTTTATGAGATTCTAGTTATTAGTCATGTGTTGTATAAGTTACATATTTTTTATTAAAAAATAAAAATAATAATAAGTTATAACCCAATAACCTAGTTGAAAACTTTATTTGGGTCATTTGAGTTGTCAACCCAACTCGAATTTTTGGGTTGGTCCAAAAAATACCTTCAACCCAACCCAATTCCTGATAATTTGAACTTTCAAACTTATAATAGTTGTACAATTATTACAATTTTTATATTCGTATGAGTTTGGACTAAATTTTTCAATTGAGGATATAATTGTAACTACCATCATATAAGGGTGATTTTTTTTTAATTTGTCATATAATTTATCATTTTTGTTTGTCGGTTACTCTATAATTCAATTAGGTGTCATTTATATTTTTTTAAAAATAAGTCTCTAAACATCCTTTCACCAACTTTTTTTAAAACTAAAAAAAAGAATAGAAAAGAATAGTTTTTAAAATATTGTTTTTTTTTTTTTTAATTTGACTAAAAACTAAACTTACAATTTAAAAAAATATACTATCTTTTTTAAGTATATTAAATTCTTAGTCAAATTCTAAAAATAAAAACAAATTTTTTTAAGCTATAAAAAAAACACTTTTATGACAAATTTTGTACCACATTTTTTAGGAGATTTTTTTATGACTGCATTTTTACAATCTCTACTTCAATTAAAAGTTTTACACTCATTTTTCATTAACACTCAGTTTTACACTCATTTTTACAAATTGAAATTTAGATAATTGTTTTTTTTTTAATCAATTTTATTTTCTCAACAGTTATGAGTAAAACAAAGAAATATAAAATGGGCAATGTAAAGAACTAAACCAAAAGAAACAGACAAAAGATCTGTTCCATTTCAATCTTTCCAAATGGCCCTTTCAAAAGGAAGCTGAGAGATGATAACCAATTTTCATCTCAATCAAACCACAAAAAACAAATCAACTACAATCTTTCTTTCTTGATTTAAAACAACCTTAAGCATCCAAAAATCTACAAAAACATTAAACAAAAAAAATCCAGTTTTAACATCCTCTAGCATCCATAGAATCTACAATCTTCATATCAAAGTACCACCACCACCATTACCAATCTTTCCAGATGAAAGCAAAGGCCAAGATGCGCTTCATGGGGTCTTTATCAATGTGAAATCGATACTATCACTGTCCTTCCAAACAGAAAAGCGATCTACCGAAGGTGATTCGGGCGATTTGAGAGGCGTTGATGATTCAAGTCCTCCTCTTCCAAACAGAAACGACTTCTTTGGAGATTGATCAAATCCCGCCCATTCCTCCATTTCCTTAAGCATCTTCAATGGACTATCAGGCTGGAAAACCCAAAAAACCCAACATGTTATTATGTTTTGCTCCAAAAGACTGTATAACTAAGGGGATATATCATCAAAACTCACCTTTCTTGTAGTGGAAGTGGATATCTTCAATTCTTTGGAGATATCTAAATGACAAGAAGAAATAAAATATATAAAACAAACATTTCAAGAAACATCAAAGAAAAGTGTGCTTTTCGAGATAGATATCAAAACTTGACACAACCATACCAAGTCCAATGATGCTCAGAAATTGATCCTTGTTTAAGCAATTTTGTGCTTTAATACAATCTTGATGGTTGTGCAGGAAGCGCTCCTCACAAATAGCATTGTGATCGCTCTTTCCAAAGTTTGAAATATCCGAGAGTACTTTTCGAGTACCCTTCGGCACCCTCTCAGAGCCCTTTGGTACGTTCTTCTTTTTTCCTGCATCATTTTCTTCATCAATAAACATGAGATTCATCGTGTTCTGCCGTTTTGATGACTGGTTTATGACTGGCTTTCTTGAGTTAGATAGATCGCCAAGGGGCTTTCGCCCATTAAGCCCACTTTTTCTTTGTGAATTCATGGCATTAGCCTTCCCTGCAATGGCAGATCCTGTGACGCAAATTACAATATTAAAACCATATCAGCCAAATATATTTAAGGACAGATCAAACTTTAATTCAAACAGAAAGCTTCAGTTCCAACCATTGTAGCGAACATTGAGATTCTCGTCCTGAATAAGACCACCACCATTTTGCAATGTCATTGCCATCTTGTTGATACAGCAGATATGTATATTCTATCCTGCGAATAGAAAAATGGAACCGAGTATACAAATTAAGCGAAGAAATCAAGCCAAAGGCCTATACATGCTCCATGATACCTACGAAAATCAGTACTAATTCAGTTCAAGGTTACCTAAAACTAAAATCATAGATTACGAATGAAGATTGCCTAAGACTAATCTTTCGTTCTAAATCTGCAATGAAAATCTTCCTAATTTTTCAGATCATCCCTTGGCAATCTCAAAAAAAACACGGAACCAAATTAAAAAGGAAGAAACAGAAAAGCACCAATTTTACATAATGAAATGTCTCCAGATTCTCATTTCATCATCCATCGACGACATAGGTAAAAGGAAGAACAATAAATTTCCGGTAGCAACTTTGACCAAACAAAACCCTAAAATCTTTTTCATCACTTCTCAACAATTTCCTGTTGTTCATCTGTTTCTCAATTAAACAAAGAATCACACAGTAATCAAAACAACAGCCTCAAAACGTAAAGTCAGAGAGAAACTCACAGTAAAAAATATTTTGATCTCGACTTTATTTGATTTCTTGTGGAAGAATTTCTGGCGATTTCTTCAAGGTTTAGTCCGTTGCAAAATTGGGAGTCCTTGAACGAGACTGTACTTAAATAGACGCAGCGCTCCTCCAACGGTAACTTTCTTTTCCAGTGAGGTTACGTTAATACCCTTCGTTTGAGTACGTTATTACGTTAATACCATAAACTCTCTCTCTCTTTTGGGTCAAATGACCGTTGGCAAAATATGGCATTTCTTTTTAACTATAAAAAGTAAATTCGATTTTCCTTTTTTCAAAAAAAAAAATTTCCATGAGACATGAAGTTTTTTTTTTTTTTTTTTTTTTTACTTCACTAAAAAGTGTGATAATATTTCTGTTTTAAGATAATGTGTTTTTTTTTTTTTTTACTATTTTTTCTTGTTTCAACGCATCAAAATATATTGAGAATAATTACCTAATGTTTATATTATGTAATACAAATAAGATATGACGCAACATTAACAACAATAATATAATTATTTTATCCTTTAAACATCCAAATTTGATCGGCTAAAAATAGAATAGAAAAATACTTTCTTCCATCATACTTGCTTAAGATTAAAAATAATTAAGTTAAAAGATTAGTTTACATCTTATACTTTGAAATTTGTTCAATTTTAGTTTATTTTCAATTATTCCGTTGTAATTTTGTTGTCTCAATAAAGCCTAAATGTGGTCCTATTTTTAATCTATTGTTGAGTTCTTACTTTTTTTTAAATTAAAAAAAAAAAAATTGTTATATATTAACATTGTTACTGTAACTTTTGAAAACACATGCACATATTCATTTCCTTGTATGAAAACTATTATAATTTATTTAACCAAATTTGGTATAAATTTTTTTTTGAGGGACTGATTTAAGATTTATTAAAATTTTATAGACTGAAATTGAACTAACTTTAAAATATATAGACTAAGATGGAATTAAGTCGACAACAAACATTCTCATATAAGAGAGTGTAAATCGAGAAAGAATGTTTATTATACAATTAATAAAATTACTTCAATCAAGTTACCAATTGTCAGGATGGCCGAGTGGTCTAAGGCACCAGACTCAAGTTTTGGTCTTCGGAAGAGGGCGTGGGTTCAAATCCCACTTCTGACATATCATTTTGAATTTCCTCAAAATAATATTGAGATTGGTATTACTTTGCTTTAAACTGTTAAAACAGCTTTAATTATGCATTCATAAAATAGAAAATCGATATCGAGAAACATTGAAACTTTAATATTCAATTAATTGTTTTTTATTAGGTTAATACGTGAAATGAAGTATTATTTATTTAAAAACGCCAAGTTAAAAAATATTCATTTTGGGCTAAATTTTAAGCTCAATAGGCCACTTAATTCTATATTTTTATTAATAAAATTATTAAATCATGATATTATAATAAATAAAAAAGAAAAAGAAAACCCTAAAATTAAAAACTAAAACTTCTTCGGTTCTTCTTCTTCAGCCGACGACACGACATCCATCTTTGCTTCCTCATTCTTCAGACTTCTCACTGGTTCTTCACGCTTCACGCCTGGCCTCACCTCACCGTCAACTTCTCTCGTCTCCTCACACTCACGCCTGGCCTCAGGTAGCCCAATAGCCCAGTTTCAATCTCCCTCCAACTTCTTTCTTTATTTCAACCCTTGGAATTTTGATTTCAAGTTCTTTTTAATCTTATGTTTCCATTTTCAATCTCTGAAATTTCCATTTCCTTTGATTTTAAGGTTTTAAAATTTTTTTTTTTAACAGTGTTTGTGCTTCATAGGTTGAATCAAATGAGATTTGGTGATTATGCTTCATAGATTACATTTAGTATCTTTTTTATATTAAATTGTATATATGAAAAAAATAAAAATACCATATCCTTAGACATATTTAAAAATTGACAAATCACCATATCCATATTGTCGATACCTATGCTTCATAGATAAATACTTCTAAAAAAGGAAAATTTTAAATCAATAAATGCATAAACAAATTAGGGAAATTTTCAATATAAAAACTATTTATACAAAACATTAAAATTTATTTTTTTATAAATATGGATAGAAACCTATCATTATTATTTTTTTTTTGCTACAATAAATAATTTGACCATTTTTTAGAAAAAAATTCCAACAAATTATTTAGATTGAAAAAACAACCATTCATCTTTTCTATCGCGTTGGAACAACCATACCATTTCTTCTTGGCCCTTTGATTACTTCTTACACCTTTCTATGAACCTTACCTTCGATGTGAAAATTTGAAATGAAAAAAGCATTTCAAATTTTGGGTAGAAAAAATTAACGCCTGAAACTTCTTGAAATTAGAGTTCGACTTGAATATAATTTGGTTAAAGGCAATGAAAAACAGGGTAAAAAGAAGAAGCGGCAGTTAATTATGTCCACAATAATCACCAAAATTGTTAAGACAAATTCTTACACTCGCATATGGGATTTTAAATCAAGATCTCGGCTACAAGCTAGCTTATAAGAAACATGGATAAACTACAGGTACCTATAAAGCATTCTTAAAACTCCAATCTTGGTTTAATTGAACTGTCTAAGCTGCAGCCTTCTGTTTCTTCGGCGCCCGATAGATACCAACAACACAAGCATGATCTCGCTCGAATGGTTCAAGAGTCACTTGCTCGGTTGGTTTGAACTGATCAGCTTTTAGCTTATTAACTTCACTTGCAAACACTGCCTCTGCAGGAACGGTTGAGTCAATGCAGTTGGCCTGAAAAAAAAGTTCCAAAAGAAATATGTTAACTTCCATTCACGGGTTATGCTTTCTTCTTGTCTTTATCAACAACACGGAAATCATTCTTCACTCACCTTGATAGATATAACAAAATGGCCACCGGCTTTGAGAAAATATGATGCATTAAGTGCTAAAATTCTTGCCTGCAATGAAAAACAGTTCAAAGAATGTCAAGGTAAGAAATTGAAATGTCGAAGTTAATAGTTTAAGGATGCATAAATGAGTGACTGATGTTCAACAGTTGATCATAGTGTGATATTATTAGTCTTGGACGCATCAGAAACTCGGGTTGTGCATCATTCAAGATGTCTTGAAGGGGAATCCGAGTAATTCATCACATGCTTAACAAAGAGAAGATCCAGGCAAAAACATGATGAGATAGATACATGGCATTATGTTCATTAGCAAATATACCTGCAGATGACCAAAAAATGGGAATCAAATTATTATCAAGCACTAATATATTTTGATCGGAAATGGGTAAGAAACCTTAGGCTCACAAAGTTATAGGATAATCCCCTTATATCCCATTTCCTGAACAAGATGATCTAAACAATATAGATCATTGTTCTACTCTTTCCTCCTTTTTTTTCTAGTAGACTCTAAATAGAATATAAACCTCCAAACCTGAACTGATTCGGGGTAGATCATCATCTTTTTTTTGTAGGACATCCAGAGTCAATTGTTAGCATAAATACGTGAAATGAATAAGAATTTGCTAATTTTTTTTTTTTTTGTGAGTGGGTGGGGAATTAGAAAGATAACGCCAAAATCTAAACATGATGGTATATTTGCTATTTCTTGTAGAATAGTCAGAAATTGGTTAAGATTTCAGATTATTGCTAAACATGCTATGAAACCAAGTTGGTTGGTTAGAATCAAAGCATGGAATAGAAATGACATGCCAAAATAATAACAAAAATATTTCATGAGGAATGGAAAAATGAACAAGGAAACTAACAATCCAACCACAAAGCACAGAGATAGAATGAAAATGAGCTTCGAGTGTTTTGAAATGGTCTGTTTGAAATATAATAGGATGATAAACAGTCGCAAAAGGAAAGACCATTAAAAGACTTGGGGAAAAAATATCACGGCAGTTCAAAAGTATTTCTTCAAGCATCAGAAACTCGGGTCTAGCATCATTCAATAAGTCTTGAAGGGGAATCCGAGAAATTCTTCATATGCTAAATAAGTTGAGGAGAAAAGGGCTTAATGTTTAAAAAGATGGAATAGTAAAGATGAAAACAAAACTTTCGAGAAGAAAACTGGAGATGAAAAGCAAAATATTGAATACAACTTCAAAAAGGATAATAAATGGAAAAAAAGAAAAAACAAGAGTTAAGATGTTATTCATTGTACAATTTGAACTGTGCAAATCAAAATTCAGAAAATAGATCATGTTTGCGTATAAGAATAATATAGATAAATAAGAACAAGAAAAAAAAGTGAACCTGATCTGGCTGAGCAACATCTGAAAATATCACATCCACCATACCAACCAACATTCGGTACTTGGCTGGGTGTCTGGCATCTTCAATGATGGGTATAACATTTGTGCGCTTCTTTGCCATGTTAACTAAATCTCTACCACTTCTATGGGAAAATTCAACAGCATACACTATACCAGTCTGAAAATGAAAGCAGCAACAATTGTTAAGTAACCTATCACTTCGTGAAGACTATTAAAGATACTCCATAGATTAACTACTTACAGGGCCAACAACATCTGAGACATGAGATACAGTAGTTCCTGAAGCAGCACCAAGATACAACACTCGAGCACCAGGTTTCTACAATACAAGCAAACAAGCTATAATTAGGAAGAAAGAAAGAAAAAAGAAAACTACAGACTGAAACAGCCAAAAGATTAGAACATCAAATTGGAGGTGAAAAGCACGTACAATCCATATGTCATCAACGCCACCAAGGACAGCAGCAGCCAACTTAGACCTGAATGGGTTCCAAACTCTGTACTCAATTTTTGTTCCATCTTCATTCTGAATGGCATTATATATGAAATAATTAGCAATGCAGACAGCTTACAAACACAACAAATGAAAAGATCTGTATACTTGATTGCTGGCGTTGAAGCTCTAACAATATAGACTTGCATGAATCATTCAAGTATAAAAATATTACATTCACTGACTATCGTGCCAGAACCACCCAAAACAGTTTGTATTTATACTAACTAGAATTCCTCATAGGTAATAATAATACATCAAAAACACATCATTGAAGATTTTCAAAAGAACACTCCCATCCATTAATGTCTATTGAAAACTAACAAACGTTCAGTCGCAGAATAACTGTTAGACGCAAATCACCTGTACGGATATCCTCTTCTCGTTGTAGACAGATTCTCCAGAGACCATATTCTTCGTGACAAGAGCATCTTCTTTACCCTTGGCTATGAAAATACCCTCATGTCTATGAGGTTCAACAACAACTTTGCTTCCACCTTTCATACCACCTCCTCTTCCTCCACCACGACCTCTTCCACCTCCGCGACCACCACCACGGCTTTGCATACCTCTGCCTCCACCGCCTCTACCTCCACCGCCACCTCTGCCTCTACCACCCCTTCCTCCATCACCTCTGCCCCTAAACCCACCACCACCACCACCACGGCCTGCACATACCCAACTTATCCAATTTAAAGACACATACACAGTAAAAGAGACGCTAGGAAACAAAGACTTTAAGTAAAAGAAAGAAATAACACTATACAGCATGAACCAACTATCAAATAACCAATCCAACGATATTGCATAGAAACAGATTCAGTAGGTAGTAAGAACGGAAACGGCCATACTCATTCACCTATCGAAACGAGCAGAAAAACAATTCATTGCGCTAGAACTATTATTCTCCATTGTAGGCATCAGATCATTTTCTAAACCCAAAGAGAGAAGAAGATAAAACACGAAGAGTAAAAGCACAGCTTGTTTCAAGTATCTACCTCGAGGAGGTCTCATTTCAGTCACTGAGAGAGCGAACGCCGAAGGATAGTTCCCGCTAGGGTTTTATTAGAACAATAGAACACAGGCACGAAGTGAAGACGATGGTTTGGGGTTTTAAATTTATAGGAGCTGCGGCGGCAAACATGAGGGGCGCCAGGTTTTGGGGGACGGTAACCTAGGGTTTCAATTTCAGAAAAGTTAAAGCAAATTTGCTGTTTATTTTCAAGAATGCCACTGGCTTGAGTTTTTTTTAAAATACTTGGGTTGTTTTCAAATATAGGAGCCAACTTATTTATAAATTTGTCAATAATAAGTATTGATATTTTGTTATACTTAAAATATTTTCAACCATTTTATCATTTAAAATAATTGTCCTTAAATTTTAAGAAAAAATAAAAAATATTTATATTTATATTGGTTTTGGATGGAAACAGTTAATATTTTGTTTCAAAAATATATTTAAATTTAAAAATAAAATAAAAAACTTCAAAAATATCGACCTTAGTGTTGGTATGGGAACACAAACCATTAATATTCATGTAAAAAATATCATTGAACTTTTCAAAATTTCACCGATACTCTTTGTTGAATGAGAAATTTCGGTGAATCACGAGTTGCCACATCATTAATGAAAGCCCGAGCCTATTGAAAAAATGATAAGCTAAATTGGGCTGAATAATTAAAGTTGCTTGTGCCCAACCCAATTCAAACTCATGCTGAAATTTTGGGCTAAATTAAAGATTAAGCCCAAACCCAGTATTTCGCCCTAACAACAAATGGGTCCAAGCCCAATTTTAGCCCAAACCCAATTTTGACCCAGTAAAGTAATTAGGTCTAAGCTCATGTAAGACCCACGAGAAACCTCTGTAAATAAAGGCATTATCTCTTCATTTGGAGGGGAGGTTGGAGGAATTTAAGGCAAAGATCTAAAAAACATAACTCCTCAAAAGCCTTGAAGATCAGAAGACATATCAAAACTCTGAAGATCATAAAACACTAAAACTCTGAACATCATAAGACATATCAAAATTCTGAAGATCGAAGTCCCTTGAAGATACAAGCATTCTTCCAATACTCGAAGCTAAAAAACATTCATATGTCCGCTTCTATACATCAAGCGTAAGCATTCAGCCGAGAGAGAATAAGAGGATAAAGTACTAGAGATCGAACCACATCGCATCAAATCAACATCGACATCAACACCAACTCAAGTTTGACTCCACGAAACAAGTTTCTCTGGAAGCCTCGTGCGAACACTGATCATCTAAGAAGATCGACAAGCCCAAAGGTCGATCGTTCAAAAAGATCAACAAACCCAAAGGCCGGTCGTTTAAGAAGATCAACAAGCCCAAAGGCCGATCATCCAAGAAGATCAACAAGCCCAAAGGCCGATCATCCAAGAAGATCATAAAGCCCAAAGGTCAATCATCCAAGAAAATCATCAAGCCCAAAGGCCGATCATCCAAAAAGATTAACAAGCCCAAAGGCTGATCGCCCAATCAAATCCTCAAGCCCAAAGGCCGATCATCCAAGAAGATCAACAAGCCCAAAGGCATATCATTCAAGAAGATCAACCAGCTTAAAGACTATAATTTATTTTGAAAGGATCAAAATATTATGTATTAGAGATTGTACTCACTTTCCACAAAATCAATACAAATACAAAATTCAAGTTCCATGAAATAAATTTTTCTTGAAATCTCGTGCGAATAAATTGGCACGCCCAGTGGAACCTCTCTACCTCTCATATCTCTTTCGTCACCCAAATCAACAAATCTACATATGGCACTAAAGAAAGTTGCATCCAAAGTTGTCATCGCAAGCGACACTTACATAAGCTCTGTCATCACGGAGAAAATCTGGGAACAGTTGATGAAATCTCCTAAAGGCGGGATCGTCATAAAAAAAAATCCCTTGTTCGACAACTATGCTTCTACTACTGATCCATCAGATAAAGAACCGCACTTTGATGTAGTGTTTGTCATGGTGACTGACGTAGCGGTTGAGTCGACGATGGCAGAGATGGAGAGAAAGATAAATCTCCTCATAAAAGTTGTAGAAGAGCAAGATCATAAAATCATTACTTTAAGAGATCAAATACAGGCTTGAGAAAATACTGAGTCGAGTCAATCTTCAGCTACAAAAGTCAATGACAAAGGAAAGTGTGAACCCTGAGCCCTAATTTCTCTACTTGAGTATGTTCCTAATAAGACCAGTATGGTGAGTAGGTTGATGTGGAAATTAATATGTAATTGTAGAGAGAAGTGTGAAAAGTTAGAAGAAAAGTTTGAATTTAAAGCTTGACTCTTAAGTAAAGCTTGAAAAATTGACTAAGTGTAACCCATGCGCTAGAAGCTAGAAAATTGGCTAGGTGTTATTCCATGCATTGGTCTTGCTTATTTCAAAGGTTATCTGGGCATTGAAGGAAGCCAAAGTGTGGCAAAGAGAAAAGCATGCGGCAGCCAATGTCTCGAGAGGTTAGCAAAACATGCAGCAGCCTCAAGTTATGCGGACATCGACGTTGGGCGTTGAAGGTGTGCGTGCGGGACGATTGTGTAGTAATGAACGGGTGCTGGATTAGGCGATCGTGTAGTAAATACGCCAAGCTAAGCAATGCGATAGGTGATCATGAAGCAGATGCGCGGCACTAGATAATGCGAATGATCACGCTAAATGATAGCACTATGCGTTGGACGATAGCGTTAAGTGATGGGGCATTGGAACAATACGATTAGCATCAGCGCTAGACGATGACGCTACACGATGAGCAAGAGCTGTGCGGTAGGCTGTGTGTTATGCGATAGGCGCAGGCGTTATGCGATGGTGTTATGCGGCAGCATTATTAGACAATGAGCTAGGAAATGGGACAAGCCATGGTGGACGTATGGTGAAATGTCTTTGCGTTAATAACGCTGGCAGTACATAAGGCCTATGAAGTTAGTGTGCGTTGGTCTTGAGCAAGAGACTAAGGAAATTGACCAGCAACAGGGACATACATGCATTGGTCATAAGGGACGCATTAGTAAGAGCCTAGGCAATGGTAAGCTATACCATGAGGTGTTGAGTTGAGAACTAGCTTGACCCAAAGGTTGTTATGCGTTGGTGATGCGCTATGTGCCAAGGACATTTGAGGGCATGTGAGCACATAGGACAAGGCTAATAGTATGCGTTGGAAGAGTGTTAGTCATAATCCTAGTTGAGTGCATAGGCCAAAGGTAAAGTCATGCGAGAGAAAATGACATGCACGACCAAACAATTTAAGGTTAAGATGAGCCTTGCAAGCATTTAGCATATATGACCAAGTTGCTTAAATTGGATGCACAAGGTAAAGTCGCGTTAATTAGACATGGCACAATCAAGGTTAGTAGGTCGCATATGGGGAAAAGTGTTAGGCGACAATAGCTTGAAGAGTGTTGTTTTGGGGTTATCCTTAAGGGCGTAAAGATGGGATTGACGCATGCACCAATGGGTGGTGTCCGGACATAGGTTTGTTGCCCCAATTGGAGTGCCATTTGAGATTAGATGGATGCATTTGAGGTTGGATGAACGCATTTGAGGTCAGATTGACGCATAGGCCATACGAGGGAGCGATCGGCCAAGATGGTTTGCGACCATAACAGTGTGAAATGCGCCAATGGTGATGCCAAATCATCCGGACATGCGGCTTGTTGGGGAGAAATCTTGGGCTTCAAGAAAATGAGGTGGATGCATAAGAAGACATGAAAATTTGAGCGTTATGTGTTGACTAAGGAAGAGGAAGACACCTTGGAAGATGGCATGAAGGTTGCATTAATAGCGTGAGAAAAAGACACTTGGACATGCGGCCGAGTAGAAGGTGTCGGCCTTGGAGAGATTTTGGATGCCTATAAATAGGGCCAAAGACTTCTTTTTAGATCATAACTCGAATTCTCTTCAAAGAACATTAGGAAGAGAGGGCTAATTAGGAGGAGACTATGCGTTGATGAAGGAATA
This sequence comes from Benincasa hispida, assembly GCF_027475165.1. Lineage (NCBI taxonomy): Eukaryota > Viridiplantae > Streptophyta > Magnoliopsida > Cucurbitales > Cucurbitaceae > Benincasa > Benincasa hispida. Next base: position 29,351,824 of record NC_143478.1, read on the forward strand.
CAAGCGTTGGTAGCAAGACCATGCGTTCGTCATGAAGTTCCAACACGAGGAGATGTTGTCGAACAATGAAGTCTGGAAGTAGTATCAACTTGGGACGAGGATATCTCTCAGAATACTCATGCATTTGGAGTGATTTTAAAGCCATTTGAAAGCTCTTAGAGTCTAGTTTTCAAAGAAGGGTTGTCGAAGAAGAAGCTCTAAGGAATCGGGCTGGAGAGTGAGGAAACAACAGAAGGGTCGAGCTGTCGGATGAGGTTAGGCCAGCCTTGCTGTTTTGATGATTTCGGCCAAACCATGAGAAGTTTTGAGATAAGAATTTATGGTAAGCTTCCTGAGACATTTTAGAGCATGCTTATAGAAAGAAGTATCTCGAGATAAGGCTTAGAACTATGAGTAATCTGAGCTTTAAATTGAATCTGGATCTTAAGGTTCAAAAGGGAGTCCGAGGTAACCAAGGAACTTCTAGAGAGAAAGGTTCCTAAACGACCAAGGTGAGTGACAAATATTTACAATGTTTTAAAGAAACCACTTTTTAAAGAAAGATTGTTCTCATGCTAGCTAGTTTTATAAAGTAATTTCCAAGCAAACCATGAGTTATGTTTTAAATGCATGTCATCTATGAAAGTTTATTGAAAAACTATTTATGTGTTTTTAAATACACCAACCATGCGTTAGTATTTTTAAAGACATGTTTTCTATGCGTTATGTTTTACATGCTTTAAAGAGAAATTCATTGTATGACTAGTTTTACTTGAAACTTGATACTGAAGGACAATTGAGAAGGTATCCGAGCAACTCGATATTGAAGGAAAAGTTTTGAGAAGGTATCTGAGCAAAAGTACCTAAGGTACTTAGTATGGCCACGTGCACGTAGGTAGTTAAAGTCAAAGATTGAACAAAAGGGTTCTCTCTTGACTAGTAGTTAACGTTAACCACAACAGGGTTATTCTCAACTAAGGAACAATTTAATATTTTCTAACAAAAAAAGCTTTATATGCTTTATGCTTGGAAAATGTTTGTACTGCAGTACAAGGTTACTGTAGAAATTTATATTTTAGTAATTTATATTTCAGTCTAATCTCTTTATTGAGACTTTTGCATGAGAATCAGTTTTCTTTCTTAAGTCACTCACTGGGCTAGCAACCTCACCCCGTTTTCAAATGTTTTCCTTTCCCCCGGGTAGTGGTCAAATCCTCAAGAGGTAGCCCTGCATCTACTCTGCCATTAAAGGACAAAGATATTGTAACCCGTCTGTTAGGTGGTTACTGTAAATATTATACACATGTTACAGTTTTTCATATAGAGACTAAGGTTTTGGGCATCGGGACTTGTGAAACTAGTAATGTAATCTCTCAAAATATGTTGCGTGTGTAAACTTAATGTATTTGGCCTAAGAGGCATCCACTGTGTATGAGTTGCATGTTGGTATTAGATTTGTTTTCGCTAAAGTTATTAGGCAGTAAGTGTCAATAAAAGGGTTGATAACTGCTGCAATCGTGTCCTCTACTAGGCTCAGAGAGTAGTCTGGGATGGGGTGTGACAAAAAGACTATCTTGTAGGAAATTCAACCAGCACAATCCACCTTTGTTGCTTCCCTGTCAGTTTAACGGCTCCAGTATATGATCATAAACTCCATAAGAGCTCAGTACGAAGGATCGTTGCAAACTTTTTTTGTGTACTTAAAGAGAATCGAACACCTAAGAATGCCAATTGAGTATCAACCTCAAAAGTTCCAACATTTCGATGGAAAGGGATATCCAAAACAACATGTTGCTCACTTCATTGAAACTTGCGAAAATGCAGGAATTAGAAGAGACCAGCTAGTCAGGCATTTCATCTGTACCTTGAAAAGAAACGCTTTCGATTGATATACTAATCTAAAGCCGGAAGCGATTGACAGCTGGGAACAGTTGGAAAGAGAGTTCCTCAACTACTTCTACAAAACAAAGCGCACCATTAGCATGATGGAGCTGACGAACACAAAACAAAAAAAAAGAAGAGTTAGTCATTAACTACATCAACCGATGGAGAGCTTTGAGTCTAAATTGCAAAGATAGACTCACTAAATTATCTGTAGTGGAGATGTACACCCAAGGCATGCACTGGAACTTCTCTACATTCTGCAAGGGACAAAGCCTCATACATTTGAGGAGTTGGCAACACGAGCTCATGATATGGAGTTGAGCATCGCCAATAAGAGAACTAAATATTTCCTAGTCCCTAAAGAAAGAAAGGATAAGGAATAAATTAAGGGTGCTGAAGAGATCATGAGTAATGCCCCAAGAGAATCTATAATCATTCAGATGACCATGTTGAAATTTTCCTCCAAAGGAAAAGAAACAAAGTTTAAAAGAAAGCACGATCGCGATCAGAAACGTCGCTCAACTCTCAATGAAAGACAGAAGAAGGTTTGTCCATTCCTCGACTCTGATATTGCTGACATGTTGGAGCAATTATTAAAGAAACAACTTATTCAACTGTCGAAATGAAAGCAACCGGAACAATCAAGAAAAGTAGATGATCTTAACTACTACTATAAGTATCATCGAGTCGTTAGTCACACGGTTGAAAATTGCTTCGTGCTGAAGGAGCTGGTTCTAAAGTTGACTCGTGAAAAGAAGATTGAGCTAGAGCTTGATGAAATAGCTCAAACAAATCACGCAGCAGTAGCGATGACTTCAAGTGTCCTAACACCATAGCGTCTCATGATCAAAGATAAAGCTTCATCCAGTTTGGGACTTTTGAGCCTATAGTCATTCAGTTCTAACAAGAGATTCTAACAATAGATTTCCGAAGCAAAGATGATCTTGTTGAAGATGACAATGAAAGGTGGATAGTTGTGACTCATCGAAAAATAAGACAGCCAAATTCCACCCAAAAAGAGTCGGGCTTTTATCAAAGCTATAGAAGAAGGATCAAGACTCATAAAAAGAAAGGGGAAAATGCGAAATGGAAGCCTAAGCCTGCCAATGAAGAAGACAAAGACTTTCCTCATCTTCGATGACCGGTAACTTTGGCAGAATTTATCCCAAAAAGCTTTCTCAATAATCATTCAGAGGAAGTATCAGAAGTTATTAGATGTCATGTTGTTAGCACAGCGAAAGACGAAAACAACTATATAACAATTAAATAAGTCAATTATTCAAAAGAAACCGAGTAAAAAGTTTCTGTCTTGGATCGTATCAAACCTTCAACTACTCGATCTCCAGTCTTCCAAAGATTGAGTATGGCCACGATAGAAGAAGGAAACCAATATCTAACATTTACTGCAACTCGAACTTCAATTTTTAAGATGTTGAGTATCATCACATCAAAAAAAGATCGACCTTCAACATATTCTTTTGATCGTCTCAAGACAACAAGCGATCAACATAAATGAAGGATAAAAATTTTGAAGGCAACACCATTTCATGAAGAAAACAACGACGAAAAGATTCACAGTCGTGTTTCTTCACGCATGAAAAGGAAATTGTATGTTGATATAAATACTGAAGTTTTTTTGATAGTGAAGCCAAAACTCATTATGTTGATGAATCCTATAAATAAAGAGGATGATCAAAGCCATAATGAAATAAGAGCTTCTAAAATTTAAATGTAGAAGCTCCTTATCGCAAGAGCATAAACTGCATGGTACTCATAGCCCGCATGAGCTTAAAAGGTGAACGAGCCAAAAAAAATCTCTTCATTGAACTACGCTATGACTTGATCCGTGTCATTGTAAAGGGTATGTAAGCAGCTTGAAAGAAACTTCAAGTTCAGTCCAGGAAACAAAAAAAATATTTGAACTACGTCATGATCTGATCCCTTTCTTTAAGGGTACGTAGGCAACTTAAAGAAATTTAAGTTCAGTCTATAAGAAAAGAGTACCACAATCACCTTACGTATGACGCTACATGATAGATTGAAGATGTTCATCCCTGTTAGGAGCAACACAACAAATTAAAGATATTCATCCTTTTAAGAAGCTAACACAATAAATTAAAAGCACACACTTGGAATGACGCTTCAATTCCTCTTCAAAGTCAAGTTTAAGGGCTTCACCGCTTCCTCTTTAAAGTCAAATTTGGATGTTTCGTTTCTCCCTCTTTGAAGTTCAAGTTTGGTGAGACTTCCCTGCTTCTGCTAAAAAAGTATTATTCCATGCAGCTTCGCTCATTCTCTAAAAGTTGTTGCAGTTCTGCCTCATATACAAAGATGTTGGTGTTGTGTTTCTTCATCTTCAAGTTCGAGGATCAGATTGCTGCTTTGATGGTTGCACCTCCGTTTCTCCATCTCCGAATTTGATGGTCGCACTGCTACTTCCCCGTCTCCAAGTTCGAGGGTTGCACTTTCTACAACTCTAACTTCGAAGATTGTATTGATACCTTTCCATCTCCAAATTCGACATTTGCATTGTTGCTTCTCCATCTCCAAGTTCAAGGGTTGGATCGCATGCCCCTCCATCTTCAAATTCAGAGGCTTCGTCGACGTTCCTCCATCTTCAGATTTAGAAGTTTCGTCGATTTCCCTCAATCTTCAAGTTCAGAAGCTTCTTCAATACCCATCTACAAATTCGAAGGATTCATTGATGCTTCTTTATCTTCAAGTTCAAAGGCTCCATCAATGCTTCTCCATCTTCAAGTGCAGTGGTTTTATTGAGGCTACAAATTCGAATGGTTTACATTTAATGGATGGTTTCGAGACTGGATGTCTTAGATTCGTTGTTTATTTTACAAATTAAGTTTTGTAAAGGCTCATATTTTTTGGGCATAATTATTCTATCGAGTCCGTATTTTAAGTCCTTGAGTCGTTGGTGATGTTTCTCGGTGCCGATCTAGTGAAAACGAGGCCAAAGTCAGAGGCGTTTTGAAGAAGTTCGAAACTATACAGTGGGCGATTGTACAGCAACATCGCGGTGGACGAAGGTCATCTCAGTAGCGTCGAGATGCTAGGGCACAGCGTCACGATGCTCTGAGGCGGAGAAGACGCGCATTTGATTTCGGTTCTTGGATTCTCCGGTTCGAGTTTGTTGGGTTCCACTACACCGATTCATGGCTGGTTCGAGCAGTTCACGATCTGGTTTGAACGGTTCAAGGCTCGGTTCACCTATTTCAAACTGGATGGATATTTATTTTGTAATAGTTAGATTTAAATTCCCTTTTAGGTATCCAATTCCGGTCCGTTAATTACTTTTATTAATATACATGTGATGTATGATTTTTATTTATATTTATATGTCATATAGTATAGAAATCCCACCATAGGTTATGCATTCAATTTCAAGCATCATATTATAAATGTTAGAATTTTAGATGCATGATTTAATTTTATAGCATGTTCATGCATCATATAATATAAATGTTATAATATATGCATGCATGCATTAATAGCGTATCCATGCATCATTTATATTATACTTCTTATAATATATAGTTCAATGTATGTGTGGATATATAATATAGTTTGTTCTATTATCTTATTATATAAATGTTATATATGTTAGTAATGAAATAAAATTGCATGAAGCATGACATTACTATAGATAATCTATAAATGTTATAATTTACTAAAGCAAGTCAAAGCATGGAATGTAAGCTTTTAATTTATTTTTTTTGTTTATAATTGTTATAACAAAATGAAATTAGAAATTATAATCAATAATTCATAGTTGCATGCAAACCTTAGGTTAAAATCATTTTTTAAAATTATTTTAAAACATGATTTAGATAGACCTAAGATCACATTTCTAGTGAGATTAGAAATTTAAGTTTAATCTTTTAATCGGTTTAATAGGATTAAATTGATTCTTAATAAAAAAATCAACTTTGTAACAAATATATCTATAATGGGTCGTTTGGTTGGAGGGAAAAGAAGGTAGGAATGAGAATGGGTTTACAAAGCCCATGTTTGGTTTGTGGGATTTGTTTATTTATCTTGGAAAAGGCAATCCCTAGGTATCTTTTACCCACACAAATGAAGGAATTGCATACCCATTGAGAAGTGTGGGTTTTCATTTCTTCTTCCGCTTCCTACTACGATTTCCCTTCCTTCCAGCCGTGAAATCGTATAACATTTTGTTACTCAACAATCATGTAGCTTTTGGTAAGCGATTGTGTAATATTTGGTAGGCAATCGTATAGCATTTTGTTACTCAGCGATCGTGTAGCATTTGGTAAGCGATCGTATAACATTTTGTTACTTAGCGATCGTGTAGCCGAGCTCAGCGATTGTGTAGCCGAACTCAACAATCGTGTAGCATTTGATAAGCGATCATATAGCATTGGGTAGGCGATCGTATAGCATTTTTTTATTCAACGATCATGTAGCCGAGCTTAGCGATCGTGTAGCATTTAGTAAGTGATCGTATAACATTTGGTAGGCGATTGTATAGCGTTTTGTTACTCAATGATCGTGTAGATAATTTAAGCGATCGTATAGTATTTTGTAAACGATCGTGTAATGGAGCTCAGCGATCATGTAGATAATTTAAGTGATCGTATTGTTACGAAATCGACAATTAAAGAACACAAAAAAAAAAAGGAATGTAAAGATAGAGAAGATCGACACACAGATATACGTGGTTCACTGACAATGTGTTAGCTACGTCCAGCGGCAGAGAGAGAACAGTATTATTAGAAAAAAAAATTCAAAAAATTACATGATAACGTTGCCTCTAGGGTTAGAGAGTTTATATAGCGCACTATTCTAAACCCTAGGGTCATAATCGTAAATAACTACAAATAAATAAATATGCTGAATACGAATTCTTAATTGGTGGTTCGAAGTGCCAACAAACAGATTCAAGGTATTTCAACAAATGTTTGATAGGGACAAGACCCTCAAACTATCTCCACAATGGTATGATATTATCCACTTTGGGCATAAACCCTCGTGGACTTGTTTTCACAATCTCAATTTTTTTAAAAATTCCCATATACTATTCCCAGACATATAATTTCCAGACATCCTTAATTCCTGGGTATTGAGAAAACCTCAATCCGAACGGCCCCTAAGGGACCTTTTATCTAAGGCGAGTTTTGTCTAGCCTGGGTGATAACTTGTAAAAATACAAGTTATTGTATCTCTTTCATTTAAAATAATAAGGCAAAGGCATGAAATTTAAATAATTTTTGTCAATAAATCTATACAAAAAACAAAGCATGCGATCACATACTTTTAACGCATAACATATTTAAATTCCCAACTAATTTCACTCTTTATGTGCAGAATATTCTTCAGTAGCATGATGATCGTGCGATCGCATACCCACTGATGCGTTCAAAGCAAAAAGTTTCCTGAGAAGAAAAGGAAAGACGATCGCATAAGTTGCCAGCGATGAGACATGACATGACATGACATAGGCGTTGGGTATCACATAACAAGTTGCGTTGATGGCCGACAAGAAAACTTTTTTGAAGATTCTATGAACCAGTGACACATTGCAGATAGCGCAAAAGGAAAACTTCTATTTATATCTTGTGCATACTTTTGATCGCTTACTTTTTCTTGTTGTCTTGTTTGCCACTGATGACCCCAATGATGAAATTATGCCTTAACACTAACACATATACTAGATTAGTATTAAGTTTTAAGATTATTTTCTCTTTAAATTTACTTATAGAATTAAGTAAGCATGCAAGCTTTTCAACAAACGTCTTTTGCAATAACTTTCTAATACCATCGCTTCTTTCTTTCTAAGAACCTTGATACCTTCTAAATTTGGGGGTGGAAAAGGTTTGAAAACTTTAACGCTTCTAAAAAATATTTAATCTCCTCAAGTACTTTGTTATATATATATATATTTTTTTAAGAAAAAAAGTTGTTGAGATCAGAACTTGCTCGTAGTTGGATGTTCGCATGACACTCGTGCGTGCAAGCCAAAATGAAATCAAGAATCGTGATCAACGCAGAGGATAAGTGATCGTAACTCCACTGCCTCAAAAAGACGACTCGAGTTTAGTCTAAAAAAAGTGATTAACTCGTAGTTGGATGTCCACATGACACCCGTGGGGGCAAGCCAAAACGAAGGTTAGACGCTTGGATCACCGCAAAATCACAATAAGAAGTAGCGAGGAGAAAATCTTTTTTATCTCGCTCAAAATCTTCATTTTAAAAAATAAGAGATAGTCTTAGAAATGAGTAAAGGATTTTTTTTAAGAATAAGCTTGTAACTTCTCTATTCTAACAAACTGAGTGGGACCCTTTGAGAGGTCTAGGCAATTCTTGAAGGCAATCGAAATTATAAGAAGTCTTAAGTATATGCTTGAGGACAAGCATTATTTTAATTTTGGGGGTATGATAACCTGTAAAAATACAAGTTATTGTATATCTTTCATTTAAAATAATAAAGCAAAAGCATGAAATTTAGATAATTTTTGCCAATAACTCTATAAAAAAAAGAAACATGCAATCACATACTTTTAACGCATAACAAATTTAAATTCCAGACCAATTTTACTACTTATGTGCAGAATATCCATCAGCAGTTTGATGATCGTGCGATCGCGTACCCACTGATGCGTTCAAAGCAAGAAGTTTCTTGAGAAGAAAAAGAAAGACGATCGCATAATCTGCAAGCAACGAGGCATGATGTGACATGAGCGGTGGGTGTCACATCACAAGTTGCGTTGGTGGCCGACAAGAAAACTTTGTTGAAGATTCAATGAACCGCTGACACGTTGTAAATGACGCGACAAGATATGGAATTTAATGCGCCCCATCAACGCAATCAAGAGTTTAGGAAAAGAAGTGCTCGCGAATGCCTACGAGTATGACCCGCTTTATAGATGTCACAATTGTTGTAAAGCGCTATGAATGATCTGATCCTGATAATTCATGTGGAGACATGTGAGCATGGATATTCTATATAAAAGAGTTTGTATAAGACCAGACCACGAAATGTTTAGTCTCATTATATAACGTCGTTTATAATAGAGACTTGCATTATAGGTAACATGAACTGAATCCTGAGTGAGTTGTGAACTCCTGCTTATGAAGGTGGTTCTTTGATTTGTATGGGTGAGAGTGGTTAGATCGCCGACTCAACAAGCCTACCATTTTGCAAATTCGACTATTTGGGGAGCTAAGAATACAACTACACAAAAAGGAAGCCACACTATTTTCTAACCTGAGAGGGGTTTATTCATAGCTTGACTATGACTTATTGTTCGTTGGAGGGATTAGTGGTACTTAAGGAGTTAGTGTTGGGATTTGTGACCTAAAGTCTCGTGTCCTGTAGTTTGTAAATAACTTTGTAAGAACATTTGCGATGTATAATATATATGATATTTACAACATTTGCGATGTATAATATATATGATATTTACTTCACTTCTTGACTTTGCATATTTAGATGTTTTTTATTTTACCACAAACCAATAAACTTAATATCCTTGTTTGTCTTTATGTAACTTAAGCATGCATGTAGTGACATACAAGTGGATCATGTCTTAAGTGATAACCAAAATAGTTTGTAGTATATGGATATAGGAGGCAAACCTTATCCTGGTAATACTATGGATGCGGCCCGTTATTACAAGTGTTGTGACTTATCACAGATGGTCTAATCCTGATTATTCGCGTAGTGGACATGCGAACGGGGCATCCTATACAAAGAGTTTGTATAAGACCTGACCTTGAAGTGTTAATGTCTAGTCATATAACTCCGTTTATGATTGAGACTTCACTTCACTGGGATGACAATAGGTAACACGACCTCAATCCCGAGTGAGTTGGGAACTCTTGCCATTGAGGGCGGTTCTTTGATTTACATGGGTACGAGTGACCAGAGTGCCAACTCAAACCTACCACTTTGGGAATTCGTCTGATTTGGGAGCTGGGAACTCAGCTTCACAAAATGGAGTTTACTTCTTTCCTATAGCAGGGGTATGTAGATAGATTGCTCTTTTAAGAGCTGATCCCGGGGCTTGAACGATGTGGCACCACACACATTCTCATAGTCCAAAAGGTGTTCACACATAGTAGAAATATATTGTATTGTTCATTAGAGGGATCAGTGGTACTTAAGGAGGAAGACGTAATTACAGGGGCAAAACGATAAATATTATGTTCCTGTATTATTAATTAAGAGCGTGCTATATTAATTTTTTTGAATGCATATTTTGTTATGTTCTCTATAAATTTTAAGTTCTAATTTTGGAAAATTGGGATTATCCATATCTTCCACTCAAGAACCCTAACAAGGTTCCTCCATATCTCGTATATTTTATTGTTACTTCAATCGTATTTATATACACTATGGTTTAACTACATTTCTTTTTCTTCCGCGTAGAGCTCAAACTAATCGAATACACCTTTCGTAACTAGTCTGAGGTATGTAAGATTTACGTACGGAATGATCTTCGTTATCATCTATTCTTTGTTGTACTTGCTGGGACTGTTTAGTTGTAATGTATTATGATTATGTATTTTTTTACTTGTATGTTCAACATTTTCCCACATTTTCTCCCTTGTGAGAATATTGAATTTCTTTTTTCTCCTCTATTTCTTCAATAAGACTATCATAACAAAAAGTTATTAGGAAAAATATTATTTTGTATTGTTAAATTATGAACTGTATCAATTTAAATCTTGAATTATCAAATGAATCAATTTAAATCCAAAGTTTTCTCAAAAGTATATTAATTTACATCTTCCGTTATGTTTGGTTTGGACAAACATGATGTTAAACTTATAATTTTTTTTAATTAAATCCCACATTTTCACAAACAAACCAATTTGAACTTACTTTGAAAATCGTTTATGCATCAATTCTAATTGTCCATTTTATTAATCTAGAAATAATGACCTATTTTGCATGATATTCTTAAAATAAGTCTAAAGAGTATTAATTAATACACTTATGAGAAGTTCACAGTTTCAGTTGATACAATTATTATTTTACGGTTTAAATTTATACAATACAAATATTAAAATGTATAAATTGAAAATAATTATATGTTTTGCATGATATTTTTAAAATAAGTCTAGGGAGTATTAATTAATACACTTATGCGAAGTTCAAAGTTTCAGTTGATACAATTATTATTTTACGGTTTAAATTTATACAATACAAATACTAAAATGTATAAACTAAAAATTTTTCCAAGTTATTTATTATTAACCCCCTGTATTTACTTTAAAAACATGTTAATAGAAGAAGAATGATAACTAAATTTAGAATAAATTGATTTTTAGTTTGATGTTTTTACTGATGCCATATTCAAAGTTAATAGGTTTGTATTGATGTTTTTATTTCTCATTTTTAAGTTTCAAATAAAATTTTAAAACTACACACATGAAATAATTCAAACAATATAGATTGAAAGTTTGAAAATAAATAAGACATAGCAATAAAATGAAAAAAGTCTTCAAATAAACTTTGAAAATTAACTACACATGAAAGTATTCAACCAAATTTCTTAATTTTTTGGCTGTGAGATGACAAGGGCCTTCCTAGAAATAATTTTAGGTACTTTGGTATTTTCCTATACATTTTTTGTCCATTATATAACTCTTCAATAATTTTAATCATCAAATATTGACTAAAACCAAATTGAATTGTTTTATGATATGAAAGTAGTGTTTTGTTTTAATGTACATATATTACATTTTAAGTTGATATTTATTATATTAATTACACAGAGTTGTTGTAGGTAAGATTAAGTAAGTCCCGATTGTTACAAACCAACTTTAAATTATGCTTAAATTGTATAATATTATAATAAATTCTAGATAATCCCATAAATTTTAGACTATAATATCAAATTTTATACAAATCCAAATATGTCAAGTATTATAATACTTACATGGACTCTTGTCACTATAACATGGAGACATTCTGTCACGTTAGTTTTTTACAAGAAGTAAAGGGTTGTATGAAGGGACCTTTATACCATAACCTCTGCATCCTAACTACCCAAAAAACCATTCACTTTTTAACGTTCAGTATTGGTATTGACTACCTCTGTTCTGAACATATAGGTAGATGAAAAAACACAAATTCTATGTCGTTTTCATTGGTCGTAACCCAGGGATCTACCTATCCTAGCACAAATGTCATGAACAAGTGAATAAGTACAATGGGGCATTATACAAGTCATATGAAACATTCGATGAAGTGGAGCACGCGTATAGGTCTTATGGTACAACGCACATTGGACAAGTTAGCAACCAGGGTGTAAGACAATGTAGTACGATTCTTGCAACTGCAATATACTTCTTTTTGGGGATGATCGTAATGTATACTTGGCTCGGGATAGTCGGATATGAGTGATGTACTCGATTGTCACGACTTGTGATTTTGTTATTAAACCCAAGTTCATTGATTCTAAGCGTAGTTGATCCTTTTAGGATCTACACACTTCCCACATTACCCTCATAATATGGAGACTGTTCAGGAGTTGTTTAAAATCATAATGAGCATTACTGAGTTTCAAAGATAATTATTCTTCACTTTGGCAACACTGCTTAACAATAATAGAAAGATAGAAAAACAACCAGCGAATGTTAAACACTACATTCGGCAATTGACGTTCTTCCACCTTATTTACGAGAGTGACTTGGCGTGTTGTGAGAGTACTTGGATTGATAGAAGGACGTTTATGATTTTGTGCAACATGATTTGAACGACGGGATGCTTAGAGCTAGGTAGATGTATTGGTATTGAAGAGATGGTGGCAATGTTCCTATACATTATTGCTCGTTGTGAAAAATAGAGTAGTACACACACATTTTTTGAGATTTGGCGAGATGGTTTCGAAATATTTCAATGCAGTTCTTAGAACAACAATACAGCTACACACAGTATTGTTGAAAATCCTCGAACCAGTTACCATTCTATTAATGCATCCGAAACAAATTGTGTTGATATCTTCTCGAATTATCATGATTAAACATTTTTAATAAAATTGTTTGGGTGCATTGGACGACATGTATGCGAAAGTGAATGTCAGTGTCGTAGATCAACCACAATATTGAAGGAATTCTTATTCAAAAGTACCTACGAGCGGAAATGGATCTTTCCAATTTGATGTGACAGAATTTCCACATATACATTTAAACATACTAATATGCACTCATAACGCTAAATCACTGGCATGATCAAAGGAATAATAAATAAGAGAATGAAAGATCATACCAGTTGAAGACTTTTCCTTCACAGCAAATCTCGCTATCACTGGAACGACAAGCTATTATTTAGCAAATCCCAATCGTCTACCTCGAACAGTCTCCACACAAACAGAAGGAAATGAGGACGACACCACTACTCAGAGCCCTCAGTATTCTTGGAGTGAGAATCCAAAGGGTGGGCTTTGTTCGAATTTGGTAGAGGGGAGGATGAAGGGAGATCGTATACAACGATCAAGCAAGTGGGAGAAAGGCTCGTCTATCGTATAGACAAAATGCTTGATCGTTTAGGTGAAGTATACGACCATGTAGGAAAAGGCAAGCGATCGTCTAAACGATCGTGTAAGAAAAGTTAAGCGATCATCTATGTGATCGTTTAGTAAATATCGGGTGCTAAATGATCGTTTAGTAAATAGCGCGTGCGGGTGAAAGCGATAAGCGATTGCTCATCACTATCGTATAGTTAAGCGATCATTCAACACTATCTTATAGGCACTGATTTTACTAAGTGATGACACATTTCAACACTATGTTCCGCATCCAATGCTTAACACACCGTGAGCTATTTAAGCGTCTCAAAGAGATTCTTCAACTTACTCATCCGTTATGAAAACAGAAAATATGCCGACTTATTATCCCTTAACCGTCCAATTAATAGACAATGAATATAATCACATTATATTCATAACTTATGGATTAATATCATATATTAACCGTAGTATTTTTCCTCCACTAGATATAAATCATATTTATATCCAACTTCCTTCAAATTAATGTATCTCATACATAAGTTAATTATATCATATATAATTATATAATTAACTAGTTCAATTATATCATATATAATTAACTAGTTCAATTATATCATATATAATTAACTAGTTCAATTATATCATATATAATCGAACTCCCTCTTGTCAATTTGAACATTTCAAACTGACCCAAAAACTGATTCTCAACTTGTATCTAAGCTACCAACGGGACCTTGTGGATCTATGGCTCGAAGCTTCAACGATACATGAATAACTGACTAAACTCTTTAGCCACGATATCCACCATTCATTAACTGCCAGGCATTCTACTAAAGACCGACAGTTGAACTCTTCTTACCATAGATATATTTCTATGTCCATTGGATATAACCAATCATCAGTACGATGATCCTTCACAGATGCTCGTAAGTACAACTGGGCCAATTTACCGTTTGCCCCTCTAGTTACATCTCATTCCTTAAGTACCACTGATCCCTCTAATGAACAATACAATATAGTCCTACTATGTGTGAACACCTCTTGGGTCATAAGAAGGTGTGTGACGCCACATCGTTCAAGCCTCGGGATCAGCCCTTAAGAGAGTAATCTATCTACTTACCCCTGCTTCGGGGAAAGAGTGAACTCCATCTTGTGAAGTTGAATTCCCAGCTCCCAAATCAGACGAATCCCCAAAGTGGTAGGTTTGAGTTGACGCTCTGGCAACTCGCACCCATACAAATCAAAGAACTGCCCTCAATGGCAGGAGTTCCCAACTCACTCAAGATTGAGGTCATGTTACTTATGGTCATCCTAGTGAAGTGAAGTCTCTGTCATGAACAGAGTTATATGACTAGACATTAACACTTTAAGGTCAGGTCTTATTTATACAAACTCTTTGTATAGGACGCCCCGCTCGCATGTCCACTATACGAATGATCAAGATTAGACTATATGTGGTTTTCACTTAAGACATGATCCACTTATATGTCACTACATACATGCTTAAGTTACATAAAGACAACCAGCGATATTAAGTTTATTGGTTTGTGGTAAAATAAAAACATCTAAATGTGCAAAGTCAAGAAGTGAAGTAAATATCATATATATTATACATCACAAGCGTTCATACAAAATTGTTTACAAACTACAGGACAAGAGACTTTAGGGCAAACCCCAACAGACATAGGACGAGGAAGAGGGAAATCGCCACAAATGTTCTTTCGGTATGTGACCAGAATGGAGAATTCATCTTCGTTATGCCAGGTTAGGATGGCTCGGCCTAGGGTCCTGAGGCATGCAGTTGCGCAACCACAGGGACTGGGAGTTCCAAAGAAATCACTCATGAACATAAGCAACCTTCAATTATTCCATTAATAAACATGTATTACAATCAAGTAAATGGTACAAGGTACTACTACCTATGCGATGCTGATTACCTTAATGTTGAAGGATTTTTGGCTCTATATAAAGGGGAACGCTACCATATTTCAGACTGGCGTGGCATGGACAACGCACCGAAAACACTGAGAGAATTTTTCAACATGAAGCATTTGTCGGCAAGAAATGTTATCGAGTGAGCATTCATACTGTTGAAGGGTCGATGGGAAATTAGTAGGGGCAAATCATTTTACCCGATACAGGTCTAATGTCGAACATAATCGCTTGTTGCCTGATTCACAACTTAATCACAAGGGAGATGGAGATCGGTACTTCACTTGATGATTTGCTGGACTAGAATTCTGCTTCTGCTGTTACGGAGGGAGAAAATATTAAATTTATTGAGACCTCATACAAATGAACCCAATTTAGAGATGATTTGGCTGCCGAAATATTCTTTCCAATGGCAAAGATCATGATCATGTTTCTATCATGTGTTTCTGTCATGAACATTTTTAATTTGACTATTTAACATCATGGTTCTATTTTTATTTTTATTTTTTACATGTTGCATGAAGCTGTTTATTTTCAACAATGTCTTCATGACGTATACATGCATGAATTAGAATGGCAGATGATGGAACAAGATCGAATTACACATGGGCAAAAAACGAGGAAACTAGGTTGGTGAATGCCCTAATGGTGGAGAAGTCTGACAATGGGACCTTCTGGCCGGGATATCTACAACACTTGGAGCGAATAATAGAGGAAAAGGTTTCCGAGTGTGGCCTAAACCAAAATACCATCAAATGCAAGATTAGAAGTTTGAAGAAACAATATTAGACAGTAACGAAGATGTTAAATCAATCAGGATTTGGATGGAACGAGGAGTTTAAGTGCGTTTAGGTGGACAGGAAAATCTTCGACGACTGGGTTCGAGTAAGTTTTTTAAAATATTAAACAATGTATACCATGCCTGCTTTTGTATAATTTCTAATATTGTTTCCATATATGAATGTAGAGTCATCCTAGTATGAGGGGATTGTGGAACAAGTCATTCCCCCATTATGATGAACTATCAAGTGTATTTGGGAAGGACACGGCAACTGGGCACTATTTCGGAAAATGGAAGACGAGATTCAGCTAGAATCAGAAGAATACCCTACCCCTGATAATGAACAAACTCAACTGCCTGAGGATGCAATAGAAAAAGATCAAGTATATATGTCCACAGGGAGAGCAAGTGCACCAAATATTTCCACCGCAGAACAGGCGTACCAGCGGAACCATCCAGAGGGAGTAAGAGGAAACAACTCACATTCCAAAATGAAATGATCGACATTATGCGGTCAACCGTTGATATGTAGTCAGCGCACATGGGCAGACTCGTTGCGTGACAAGTAGGGAAATATGAGATAGAATTTGGACGTCGAAATGAGGTAGTTCATGCCATATTTGGTATTGAATGGCTCAACGAGGATGATAGATGTGACTTAATTGTTATAATTGGCACGAAAATACAAAAAACGAACCTCTTCCTAGTCATACCATAAGATAAACGACTACGGTAATGCACACGCCTACTTGCTCGGACCAACTAGACCGACCACCTAATATCTCAATCCGAAAACATATATTTTGTGATTTTTTTTTTTGTTGAAACGGCCACATGTTCGGTCCGCTGATATTATTTTTATGATATTCAGAACTATGTTACTGTGCTACACTATCATATTCTTACCATTATTATGAAATGGAAGGTAATTATTCTATGTACGACTTCAGTTCCAGATATACATCCATATTGTATAAACATAAACTGTTAAGTTATCCAGTTATTCAAGTTCATGTGTACAATATGTGAAATAATAATGTTCAGTTAGCAAAATTCAATATACATACATACAATATACCAATTCATTAGTTATTGAGCAGCAATATGACATGTAGTTCAGTGGCATGTTTTACAGATTGAAGAGAATTAGAATTATTATAGTTTTTGAAAAGAATTCATTAAAAATAATATGTTATGTTTTACAAATTGAGATTGTCCAGTTTATGTCATAAAAGATTTGAGAAAATATGTGCATAATTGAAAACTAATCAACAATAGTAAAACAAGACAAGACAAAAATAAAATAAAATAACCAATCTCATTTACGAAATCTGCATCAGATACCCACAACTCAACTAAACTCTGTACAACAAACACAAACAATTTAACTCTTCAGATAACACCCCTAATTAGACCTCATGTACTTGTTTTTCTCTTTCCAATCTTTCGTTTGTATACGTGGGGTCTATTTTGAATTTGGACTCAAACAACAACGAGTCGGCAAAGTGAGTGAGAGATTAGAGATTCTTAAATGGCCAAACAAACAACCATTTGAATCAATGGGGTTTTCATTTGGCTTAGGAACCAAGGGAGTTTCAATGGGGAACAAGTTAAAAGGAGATTGCAAGTGTTTTAAAGCAAATAGGGTATTGATTCGCATGGTTGCTTCAACAGCCATCATCTCTGAAAGGGGAATTTAAAGATCCAATTAAAGATGTAGTTTTGAAGTAGTTTTTGGGTCAGACGATTGAGATTTTGAGGGTGACTTCACGACAGAGAGAATTGTAAAATATCAAAATCAAGAGTCACCAATCAAACTATACGGTTGCAATCCAACCCCTAGTTTTCTATATAAATATAAACAATAATCATGGCTTATTTGAAAATCTATTTGTTCCTTTTATATATTTGTGTATATGCTACATACATAAACTAATGGAGGATTTTATCTATTTAAAAATCTAATTATTTTCCATTCTTTGGATTTATCTATTTAAAAAAGTCTAATTATCTTCCATTATTACTAGAATCTAAAAAAACAAACAAATAAGATTATTTTTTTTTAAAGGAAAATAATATCTAAATAAGAAAACAGAAACCAAAACTTCATAAAATAAACAATATATATATATACTGAAAGTCGAGAAAATCATGAAAATTCAAAATTGAATTCAGATGGTCCAAAAAAGCAAAAATCTTGATTTTCATATTTAAATTTGCCAAAACGAAACAGAATCACAGTGTAAAAACTAATAAGGCCATCTTGAGATCAATCAAATTTTAGATGTGGTAAGAATGTCTTTTATTATTGTTAATGAAAATTTTTGGACCGATCGCAAATTGTCACGTCATTTACTAAATTAATGACAAAATTCCAAATAATTGAATTTGAGACTAATTATAAGTTGACATTTGTCCCAAATTGAAGTTGCAGACATAAATTGGCGAAGTCCAATGATGCCACATGTTTCATTTGTAACCATTGGATTGAATAAAATTACTTCGGTCCAATTTGATATTATTATTTAGGCTAAAGGTCCAATTTGGTCTTAATTGGACCAAAATATCAAATAAGATCCAAATCCAATTAGTCAGGCTCATGGACCGACCAAGCCCAAACCCATGGATTCCAGCAGAGAACTCTATAAATAGAGGAGTTCTCTTGTGAGGCAACAATTCTATACTCTAGAGAGCTTATAAGTAAGTCTTCTAAAGACTGAAGTCCTTTGAAGATACAAATATTTTCTAGAGCCCAGGCAGAATACAAAAGATCCTTAAAGACCCCCATTCTACTGACCCGTTCTACTTCAACGTTCGGTGCTTGTCAAGCACATTTACCCAACTAAGAGAGAATCAGAGGATCAAGTATTAGAGATCGAACCACGTCGCATCAAATCAACTTCAACATCAACACCAACTTAAGTTCAACTTCACAAACAAGTTTCTCTGGAAGCCTCGTGTGAACACTAATTCTTCAATAAGATCAACAAGCCTAAAGATTGATCATCCAAGAAGATCATCAAGCCCAAAAGCTGATCATCCCAGAAGATCATCAAGCCCAAAGGTCGATGATCATGAAGCCCAAAGGTGCCAAGCCCAAAGGCCGATCATCCAAGAAGATCATCAAGCCCAAAGGCCGATCATCCAAGAAGATCAACAAGCCAAAGGCCAATCATCTAAGAAAGGCCGATCACCCAATAAGATCAACAAGAAGATTAACAAGCCCAAAGGCCGATCACCATCAACTAGAGTTTATAGTTTATTTTGAAAACATCAAAATATGTGTATTAGAGATTGTACTCACTTTCCACAAAATCAATACAAATACAAAGTTCAAGTTTCACAAAATAAATTTCTCTTGGAATCTCGTGCGAACAATTATTATTATTATTTATGAAAGTGCTTGATCTCCAAAATGCAACCTCAAAAACTTGCTATCCGTCACGATTCCACTTAAATTTTCAAGTGTTTAATTTAAAAAATTAAACCTTTTAAAAAAATAGAATGTTTAACGACCATTCAAAATACTATTTTAAAACTCGTTTCGATTGACTTAAAAAAAAGTGATTTTTTTTTAAAGAAATCATTTTTATTTAAATACATTTAATAAAAACAGTTCAAAACACATTTTAAAATTATTTTGAGTGGTTGTCAAATACTATTTTTTTTATATAAAAAAATACTTGTTTTTTATATTAAACATCTAAAAATGTATTATAAATATAACATTAATCTATTTTTATTTAAAATATTTAAATCAAACTAATTTTAAAAAAACACTTTTTTTTAAATTAAAAAAAAAAAATCCTAACCGACCCTAAATTAATTCAATTCCAAATTCTTGGCTGTCCCATCACAACACGTAATTTGCTTGGACTCTCATTCTATCTTCATATTCTAGTGGAGTAAAAGTAAAAGCAATAGCACACATGCTTTGAGAAGGACATATTTGAAATTCTACAATTAAGTCAAGGCTATGATTGTCAATTCAAAATTTAGATAAAAAAGTGCCCCATTTTCCAAATTCGTGTTCGCGTCTACTCCGTGTGGGCCCCATGCTCGCATTTTCCAGTCAGCTCAACATTATTCCCTTTCTTGTTTCTACAGTTTGATTTTTCTTTGTATCTAAATTACCATCTTAGCCCTTTCATTACTATTTGGTCCCCATCCTTAAAAAAAAAAAAGAAAAGAAAACATTTAAATTTGATTTAATCTTTTAAAATACATTCTTGTTTTTCTTACTAGCCAATCTGAGTATAATTCAAACACCGTTTTAATTGATTTAAGAAAAATAGTATTTTTAAAATTTTAATTTTATTTAAATTCTTTTGACAAAGATAATTTAAAATATCATTTAAAATTAGGTTATTTTTAAATATAGAAAAATAAACTAAAATATGATAAAATTTTAGAAGTTTATCCATGTTTATCAACGTTTATTTCCAGATTTTAAATATAGAAAATCCAATCATATGAAAAGGAATCCAAAAAAGCATAACCTCTTCCTATTAGAAAGATGGTACATATGTACGTGTGAGAATATAGACAACCCATGTTATTTGATATGAAGAACTTTGCAAATGAAACATGACCAATTCGAGACATTAAACCAATAATTTTTTTAATAGTATTTGGTGGCTCCGAAAAATCAACATTACTTTTATACAAAGATCGAATTAAATCTAGATAATTTGATTTGATAAGGATGAAATTCGAGATGAATCAAAACGAGATTTTCAATTTTAGAAAAAATAAAGCATATGTATCATTTTTTCTTCAGTAAACAGATTCAAAGACTATAACTAAATATTGAAACTTCAAATACTATGGTTAAACACGTCATAGGCATAATAAAGAGAAACATTTTCATGAAATAGAGATAGGTTTTAACCTTCTAACTTTATATAGGCAAGTCTACTATATCATACATTCATCATTATGTTTTATGAAATTGTTCGAATGGTGAAATTGAACATTTTGAAAAGGTAAAATTAGGCCACGTTGTCTGATTCATGATTAGAATTAGTGTAATTGTAATGAAATTTTATTGATAAATCAATCATAATAGATCGTAATCGCAATTTTAATTGGATTACGTTTGATCATGTTTACTTGAAATTATAAATTATGTCACATTTTACTGTATTGTTACGATTACCACTATCTCTGATAGTTAAACGGTAATGGTAACAATAAATGTGTCAATATTCATAATTTTCATGTTGTAACGGTAACCATAACGATACGATATTGTTTTTAGACGCAATTGTTCGTCAATCAATTTGCATTTGTTATTACAAATTTGGAAGTGGACCCTAGATATTAATGCAAGTGAATAACACAAGTAAACAAAACTAAAGATAATCAAATGAGACTGATTTTTATACTATCACCGATTTATTACATTTTTAATTGAGTAAACGTGATCTTAGATTCGAAAGTCTTTGAGATTAATATACATAAGTAGATGAACTAATGTAAAAGTAATTTAAAATACCGAAAAATAATTACACTCAATATTGATGTCATTTTGGGTCGTATTTAATAATTAATGTAGTACACATTCTTGATGGAGTTGCTTTTAGTGCTTCTTTTTTGGTCAACTTTCTTCTTCCATTCTAGAGGATGAAGCTATTTTTTGGATATTGTTTTTATAACCACTTTTCGATGTATAGGGTTTATATATGTATATGTACTAAAAACAATAAATAATTTATAAGAAATGATTCAAAAATACTATTCTAATAACAAACTATATTTTTTAGTTCAATGCCATGAACTGGGATAAATTTGAACCTTGACTTCTTTTAGATACGTACTTCTCATATTAATTGAATTATTGTTAACGATAAAATAAAATTTCAATCATCGGTATATCTTGTATTACAAATAATATACCAATAAATATAATGATGAGCTCATTAGATAATTTTTTCTTTTAAATATAAAATGTTTAATATTAATAAAAAATATATTTTTGGTTCATAAAGTTTAGGTCTAGTAATTCATTTGGTATATAGATTTCAAAATCTTACACATTTAATTGTTAAGTTTTGAATTTGTCTTCAATTTAGTCCTTATATTTTAAGATTTTACAATTTTAACTTTGATATTTGAGTTTTTTTTTTTTTTTTCTCAATTTGGTTCATAGGTAAATTGGTACTTTGTAACCTCAAATTTTCACAATATTTCATTTAGTATCTCACATTAATTTCTGTTAATTAATTTAAATTAATTAACGTTTTTCTTTAATTTAAATAGCACTATTTTATGTGAAAAAGTGTTTCGTAATTAAATTGACGTGACATATGTAAATTGACCCATTTTATTTATTTATTTCTGTATACAGAAAAAGTCATATCTTTTTATTTGATGAATTCGTTCTTTAAAAAGAAAGAAATTATGGTGTTGCGTTTTATTGAAAAGAAAAGAAAAAGGAAAAAGAAAAGAAAAACTATTGAGTCATTTTCAAAATAATAACAATAATAACAATAAATAAAAAGACTGATTGAATCATTAAATATACACAAATAATTAGTATTATATATTATTTATGACTATTTCTTTTATTGTCTGTGCAAATAATGAAACAATCGCGATGTACGACAACATGAACATATCGACTTTTAAACTATCAAAGTCTCAAATTTATAAAAAGATGGATGAAAAATATGGACAAAATGTCGATACCAATAAGTGTTTATGAAAATGGTAGAAATAAAAAATTTTAAAATATTGTTTCAATTAATAAACGACTTTTTATTTTCTTTTTACTTGTTTAGATTTTTTTTTTTTTTTTTTTTTAATTTTTAAATAAGTTAGATATTTATGTTTTATATCATATTAGTATAGTAAATATTTGTTACTCTTTTTAATATATATTATGATTTTTTTAACGGCATGATAGAAATCTGCTTCACTTTTTATGTCGACGTTTAATGTATGCCATATCAAAATATCAACATATTGACGACAATATATTACTATGTATATATCAAATTTTTCCTCTCTTCTCAATCATATTATATTTTAGTATACAAAAATAATTTGTATAAAAACAATTTCATTTTATACCATTAATTTTCAACTAATCCTCTAACAATCAAGAACATGAATTTGTTTCAAAATTGATAATATCGAATTAAACAAACATGTTAGGACAACTAGCTTTTAATAAAACAAATCAAATTTATTTACATATGTAAAAGTTTAACGAGTACGGATGACCCAATTTTTGGGTCCAAAATGTTAAATGACCCATTTTTTTTTTTAAAAAAAATGTCAATTGACCCCTGCTGACATCATCACCATACCAAATTATGTAAATTGCTCTTACACCAGCCTTACAAATCTTGCTCTCGTCTGATTAAACGCTCTCGTTCTCACTCTCGCTTGAAATTCCCTGGTTTGATGTGATTGCTCATCAGTGTACGAATGATTTGACAATTTTCATGATGGAAGCCTCAAATCAAATTAATGATACCTAACACAATACAGTGGTTTGATTTTTTTTTTTTTTTTTTTTTACTTTTTAAATAAGTTAAGATATTTATGTTTTATATCATATTAGTATAGTAAATATTTTGTTACTCTTTTTAATATATATTATGATTTTTTTAACGGCATGATAGAAATCTGCTTCACTTTTTATGTCGACGTTTAATGTATGCCATATCAAAATATCAACATATTGACGACAATATATTACTATGTATATATCAAATTCTTTCCTCTCTTCTCAATCATATTATATTTTAGTATACAAAAATAATTTGTATAAAAACAATTTCATTTTATACCATTAATTTTCAACTAATCCTCTAACAATCAAGAACATGAATTTGTTTCAAAATTGATAATATCGAATTAAACAAACATGTTAGGACAACTAGCTTTTAATAAAACAAATCAAATTTATTTACATATGTAAAAGTTTAACGAGTACGGATGACCCAATTTTTGGGTCCAAAATGTTAAATGACCCATTTTTTTTTTTAAAAAAAATGTCAATTGACCCCTGCTGACATCATCACCATACCAAATTATGTAAATTGCTCTTACACCAGCCTTACAAATCTTGCTCTCGTCTGATTAAACGCTCTCGTTCTCACTCTCGCTTGAAATTCCCTGGTTTGATGTGATTGCTCATCAGTGTACGAATGATTTGACAATTTTCATGATGGAAGCCTCAAATCAAATTAATGATACCTAACACAATACAGTGGTGATTTATTTAAACTCTAAATTCCATTTCAAAGGTGATTACTTCCTTGGTTTTCGACGGTGTTTTGTTGAACGGAGATTTTTCGAATGGGGATTTCCAAAACGAGGCTTTTTCAGAACGGAACAGGTTTCAGAAAGGTGTTTCGTTATGTTGAATCAGTTTAATTATTTTTGCTATGTTATTTCTGGAAAAGTAGCATTACGCATTTTTGTATTGGAATGGAGTAAGAAAGAGGAAGAGGAAGAGGAAGAGAGAAAACGAGATTGAGAGAGAGTGAGATTAAGAGAGAAAGCGAGATTGAGAGTGAGAGTACACTTCAATTGCTTGTACAACTATGACAAATGTTCTCTTGCTTTTAGGATGACAGAAAAGTGTCTACTTATTCGATATGGAGGTGATTGGGATGAGAATGAAAGTTCGTATATTGGGGGACAGTTGACAGGAATCATTGTGCCTCATACATTGAAGTATAAAGAACTTAAATCTCGCATTTACAGGGTTACAAATGTCAGTTCTTCGGAGTTTGATCTTATACTGAAAGTTAAATATAAGCTTGAATTTGAAGCCCCTCCACAATGCATAAAGAATGATGATGATGTTCGCTTCCTTCTTTTGTGAGAAGAGCTTCGTAGACTTCAGATAACTATAACATTGAAATCTAATCAGGACGAAAATATTAGAATGAGGTTTGGAAATGTGAGTTATTATGATACGATTATGGACAAACAATACGAGAAATCATATCAGTTTCGTCAGGAAGAGGATGATATTCCATTGTCTACCAACACTGTACCATCAACATTATCACTAGACAATGACCGCCTATGAAGCACAAACACAGATACGGCTACACGATACGGATACGATTGGATACGGCGATTCATCAATTTTTTAAAAACTAAGATACGGGTACTTTAAGGATGCGTCATTTTTTATATATATATTTATAAAAAAAAAAAAAAAGTTTGAATTCAGAATTGGGCAGTACTTCAGTTGTTGTTAATGAGAGACCACCTAGATTCAATTATATGGATCGTGGTCTTCAGTGAATGTGAATGAGCAACCAACAAGATTGAACGAAATGGATCGTGATCATGGAGATGTGTGTCGTTCTACAGCAGCTTCAGTGGTTCCACCATCTGTGTCTTCAAGTCATAGGACAGAGTTGATCATGCCTAGCACCTTTTCATCTGGGACAAAGGACGTTGAAGTTGGTCAACTATTTTTTAGCAAAAATGATGTGAAAATGAGATTATCTATTATGTCCATCAATAAAAATTTAGAATTCAAGATCAGAAAGTCAACCAGGAGACATGTAAGTGGGGCCTTTATGCAGTTAAAATAAAAAGGTTTGATATATTCAAAATCACAAAGTATTGCAGTTCACACACATGTTCCATTGGAATTCTGAATCACGACCATAGACAAGCAACTGCTATGGTTGTTATTCAGCTCATTAAAGATAAGTTCATGGGAATAAGACGTATTTATAAACTTTGTCATATTGTCGAGGATATGAGGAGAGATTATTGCATGAACATATGTTATGATAAAGCGTGGCGTGCAAGGGAAGCCACGTATGATCTCACTAGAGGTACTCCAGAATACTATATTACATGCTTATGGAGAAGCATTAAAAATAGAGAATCCGGGTACAGTATTTGAGATCGAACTTGAAGATGAGGTGCATTTCAAGTATATGTTTATGGCATTAGGGCCTCGTATTAGAGATTTCGAAAGCTGTCGACCTTGTATTATTGTTGATGGGTCGCATTTGAAAGGAAAATACAATGGCACCATGTTGGTTGCGGTTTCTATGGACGGGAACAATCAATTATACCTACTAGCATATGCAATAGTGGACAATGAAACCGATCGATCATAGAAATGCTTTATGTCAAACTTGAAATGCAGTATCGGAAAATCCGATAATCTAGTGTTTGTGTCTGATCGAATGGTATCTATCAGCAATGCTATTCGTGCATTTTCCCCGTTAAGTAACGAAATATAATGAGAAGTTAGGAAACGAAATATCAAAATTTATCGTTACACCGATTGGAAAGATGGTGAACTTGTGCATGCACATGTCGAGCCAGATATAAAATTTTTCTTTCATAAAATAAAATAAAATATTTATGGTATACACAAAAAATTACTATGTCAGTAAAAATACAAGATAGCTAACATGTAAAGAAGTTAAGACTAGGAAACTTACATCGCACTCGACCCACGAACTCGGGGAAATCAATTCCTTGAAGAATTGCTTGACGAGTGGTTTAAAGAAGTTCTCTCGAACCTCGTTGTCGATATTCTCGTCCGAGAGCCAGCCCATCATTTCTGTAAGGATATTGTGTGGAACATCATGTGCTACTTTGCATGTGACGATCGCTCTGGATAGTGACGTAGCTACACTTGGGAGAGGATGCTTAACCAAACTTTTCTTCTTTACTTGAGCCAGAGGTGTATATTTATCAATAGGTTTCCTCTTACGACTAATTCTTTGAGATTCCTACATAAACAGATAACAAAACATTACTCATCAAGAAATATAAAAATATAAACAAATATTACTGATAAGTAAATTACTTACTAGTGTAACTCCTTATGTGGTCGTAACAATCCCAGAAGTGTCGGCCTATGGGATGCCAGACATGTCAGCCTCTATATATGGCATGGTGAGTAAGGCAGACATGTCGAGCTCTGTTTGTGGGATGTCGGTCTCTATAGGTTCGATGTTAGTTGGTGATGTTGTGGTGATATCGGACTGTAGAGGGGGATGAGAGTGTCGGAGGCAGTCACATTATTGGTATCGGGATCCCGAGATGGGATGGGTGACCTTGTCATCTCCTCATTCACCGTGGAACCCTTCAATTAGTAAAGTAAAATGATGAGTTCACGAACACGTAAAAACTAAACACATAAAAACATAAAATTATAGTAAATGCAAACCTTGCACATAGACTGCAACAGTGACAGGACGATCGACAATTGCTCTTTCAGTCCGTCATGTTTTCCTCCATATTGAATAACGACTATTTAAATCCGATATATGGCCATCCAACCTCGATAATGAGCTGTCAATGGTCCGTAGGAACGAATAAATAGAATCGTCGGGATTGGCTCCCTCCCTGCGGCGGACAACACATTCAGGACACTTCTCATCCACAGATCGCTCTCTGCAGGAGCCTGCAAGATAGACATCAAGTTGGTTCAACTCGTTCTCATCGCGTACGTCCCCCATCACATCATAGAACATATCATCACTAGGTGTGTATGTCCCTCCTTCCACCCTTCCATATTCAGCATCCTCGTGCTCAGAATGCTCAGGTTCATTCTCTCCCTTCACCCTGACAACTTCATAATTGTCATCTACACGATGATTATCACCGTCACTTTCACTTTCAGAACTACCCTCATCACTAGTCGACCTATTGCCACTTTCAGAACTATCATCATCCGCACCTAGATGAAATATAGGTCGTCTGTCTACTGGGGTATCCCGAAACTCCCTTTTAGAATCTGTCATGACAGTACATTCTTTAATCTTTATATGCATTAACAACCCAGTAAACTGGTTAGTGTCAATTTAACAACCAGATAAACATATTATGCATAAAGTAAACGTACATTGTTAGACTCAAATATCTCTCTCTCGAGTACTTTGAAGGACACTGAGTGGGAGCATGACCATCGGAATATGCAGGACAAAGCCACCTTGCTCCTTCGCTCTGCAATGTTCCCAGCTATTGATGCAGCTAGGATCTCGTACGTCCATACCTAAATAAAATTTAACATATATTAGAACAATAGTAATGTTAAATCAAACAACACGATTATTATGTTAAGTAAATTTACCTGGAACGCTTGTGGAAGTCCACGTAAAGAGTACTTCACAACATAATTTTTATTTCCTTTGACATTCATCTTGTACAGACTGCTCTTATCATTCAATGCAGTCTTTAGGGTATCCAGTGTACTCTCCTAAATAATGGTATCCCAATCAAGACTGTTGTAATATTCCAAGTTTTGAACATCCTTAAAATGTCTGAGGTCCACTGCATTTTTTTGTTTGTTTTTTCCCCATCATTGCAACCTCAGTATAGTAGACTACTGTAATATTCACAGCATCCTCATCATTTTCAAACTCCAACTCCTTGTATTTTTCTTCAAGTTGATGGAGATGTAAGGTGTCCTTTGTCACTCGATTACCAAAATA
Source organism: Benincasa hispida (assembly GCF_027475165.1). Taxonomy (NCBI): domain Eukaryota; kingdom Viridiplantae; phylum Streptophyta; class Magnoliopsida; order Cucurbitales; family Cucurbitaceae; genus Benincasa; species Benincasa hispida. The sequence continues at coordinate 29,380,335 of NC_143478.1, forward strand.
CTTGATTGTAAGTTCATACGAGGAATGTTGATTCTGATCAACTCGTGTTGGGTATTGCCAGTTGCCACAAACCAGTCATCGACAAAAAAACATCATTCGAAATAGTGACAACCTTTCCACAAATAGAGAATGACATCTAGTCTGACCTCGTCCTCTTCACTTCTCTCAGCAATATGTGATGGATAATTGGGTTGTTAAACACCATGTCAACGTCTACAAATCGCCCAAAAACTGTTCTCTTGAACATGTCTAACTGCCTTGGCGTAAGCTTCTCCTTCACAATCTTGTTTGCATTAGCAATATGAGCCAAGCTTGTTACTTGATCGGGAAATCGGTCGGCTACGGGTATTCTAAAACGTGTTGCCATCTTAAATCATTCCTGCATGAAATAAAGATTCAATCAGTAAACTTCTTCAGAAAAAAAAAATTGTAAAACAACATTATGTTTAAATCTCGCTGGATTCGCTCTCATCGGTATCGCTCTTTAAGGTATCGCTCTCTCCAGTGTCGCTCTCTCCGGTATCGCTTTCTCTGGTATCGCTTTCTCCGGTGTCGCTTTCTCCGGTATTGCTATCTCCAGTGTCGCTCTTTCCAGTATCGCTCTATCCGGTGTCGCTTTATTCGGTGTCGCTCTCTCTAGTAATTCTCACTTATCTCACTCACATTCTTTATTTTTACTTGTCTTCAACCACATAACACATCGAAAACCAGAAAAAAAAAATCATAGGTTCACAGTATTTCTAAACCCCAGAACGACCCACCCTTTATAGTGTCGCTCTCTCTAGTATCGCTCTACCGATTTCACTCTCGTTTATCTCGCTCACAAACTCTTCCTACTCGTCTTCAACCACTAAACACATAAAAAACCAAAAAAAACAAAACCCATATGTTCACAGTATTTATAAAGCCAGAACGACCCACAAAACCCCATTACCGATCAGCGTAAGACATTGTCAGGCACAGATTGAAAGATTTACCGATCAGATTCGATTTGTCGGCGACAGTAGAATCGTTTGCAAGCCGAAATGATGGATTCTAAAGAGTTTTTAGTTTATGAGCGAGTCGTGGGAAATTTGAATGAAGAATTTTTCGTTTTGGTGGGTTTTAAGTAAAAAGGTAGGAAGGCGAAGGAGTAAGGACAATTTACGTAATTTAGTATGATGATGATGTCAACAGATGGTCAATTGACATCATTTTTTAAAAATTGGTCATCTGACATTTTAGATCCAAAAAATTGGATCATTCATACAAATTCCTCAAGTTTAAGAACAAAAAATACAAAAAAATCTAAATTGTGGTTAATAAAATAATTTTGAATAAATTTAAATTAGACAGATGGAGAGTAATTGACTATAAGTTTAGAATCAAACGCGGGACCCCCACGACGTCAGCTTGGATTGCTTAGCAATTAAGCGAACATCTTAGCTTCGTGCGGTGCATTAAACCATATCCTTGGACCTTTTTTTTTTTTTTTTTTTTTACTGCACCCGTCCAGTTAATCGCTCCCCCACCTTTTACCTTCCCCGAATCCATGCCAATTGCCAACATGCACACAAGGAGAATATTGTCATTTCGTATTAACCAAATAACACGTGTCAAATGGCAGTTATGTAATTAAGTTACAAAACCACGGCTAGTTTCCAAGCCACCATGGTCCAGTAGCTACGTGTCTCCTATAAATATTATAACCAACGTCTTTTTTCCAGAAACAACGCATCATTAGGTATCCGATTCTCACCTCTCAATTCGATTCACCGTCGAACTGCATTTTCCGGCACCGGCGATGGCTTCTCGCTACGAATTGGAAGTGAAAATTCAGTCCGCGAGAGATCTCAAGAACATCAACTGGAAACACGGCAGTCTGAAGCCGTACGCCGTCGTTTGGATCGATCCGAAGATGAAATCGTCGACAAAAGTCGACGCCGAAGGAGATACATCGCCGTACTGGGACGAAACACTTGTCATTCCGTTCTCCTCGCCGATCGAAGATGCTACGCTGCACATCGACGTCGTCCACGTTGTCGGTGCCGATGAAGACACCAAGCCGTTGATTGGCTCCGCTCGACTCCGCCTCTCGGAGGTCGTCGACGATGTTGGCCTTGGCGAAAGCTCTCAGCGAACGCTCCAATTGAAACGGCCCTCTGGCAGGCCACAAGGAAAAGTCGAAGTTAATGTAACAGTCCGAGAACCACGTTACCGATCATCCGATTCTTATTACGCGCCGCCGTATGGAGTCCCACCGCCAGGTACCGCTAGGGATTTCTCTGCTTCGCCGCCGCCTCCCTATGTCGCTCCGTACCCTGCTCCGCCAAATCCTTACTATTCAACGGCTCCGCCATCTGGATACCCTTACGGCGGGTATAATGCACCGGCGCCGCCACCTACGGCGGCTCAGTACGGCCAATCGAATTACGGACAACCTTCGTACGGTCAGGCGAGTTATGGACAGCCGGCGTATGGCGATCAGGCGTACTACGGACAGCCAGAGGAGAAGAAGAAGAGCAAGTACGGGATGGGAACGGGACTGGCGGTGGGTGCGGCTGCTGGAATTTTGGGTGGATTGGCCATCGGAGAGGGCGTCGAATACTTGGAGGACAAGATTGCCGACGACGTAGCGGAGAGGGTTGAGGATGACCTGGGCTACGGCGATGATGATTTTTAGAAGAAGAAATTCGGTGCGGATGCCGGTCAGTTCAGGCTTATTTGCTTTCAGGATTTCGGGTTGTTCGTTTGGGCCCAATGGACCATGGGCTCATATTCGTAGTAGGCTATTGTTTGTTTGGCTCAGTGTGGGATGTGTATTTAGGCCCACGTAATTTTGGTCTAGAATAATAATTTTCAAAATCACAAAAATATGTATTTATTTTCAATAATAACAACTATTAACTTTACATGAAAAACTGGAAAAAAAACTCGGTTGTCTATTTAGTTCGGCTGATTTGGGTTGAGGTGAGGAAAATATATTTTTTTAAAATGTATATTTTTATTTAAATATTTTTGATAAAAACGGGATTAAAATATACTTAAAAAAGTGAGTGTCAAACTTGTTCTTTAAATTAAATCCTTGAATATATATCTCAAATACACAATTTTTATATTTAGTTAATATTTGTTTCTTTCAAGTTTTACACTTCTCTTATCATTGAATTTTCACTGATATTCGTTTAGCTAACTTATATGGATTAATTTAAAATAATTGTGTTATTTTGTGCTCATTTCGAGTCAAATATAACCTTTTGAAATCTATAAGATAAAATGTAAATTGAAGTCGCAACTTGATAGTAAAAATATGATTGGAAACTGTAGTCAAAATCATATAAGGATATAATTCTATAACAATAATTCCACGTTGAGTATGCTTTTCTCCCCCTCTTTCTTTCTTTCTTTTACTCTTTTACTTTTTCTTTTATTCCTCTTTCTTTTTGATTTTGAGGACACGATAAAAATATTGAAATCTCGATTTATAGAAATATCATTGAAAAATCGATATTGATAAAAATGTCAGGGGAAGATTTTTAGAAATTAATTAAAATTGATTGAAAAATATTTAATTAGTAAGTGGAACTTTGATGGTGATCCAGTTATATTATAGTTAATTATTTTTAATATAATTTTAGATAATATTTAGACATATATTATAAAAGATATGTATAGATCTAGATGTGAGAGAGAAAAAAATCAAAAAAAGAAAAAAATTATAAAATTAAATGACATGAAATATTAAGTTGTTATTGAAGTAGATATAAAAATAAAAAAATTATAACATTAAATTAATATAACATAATAAAGTTAAAAAAAATCACAACATTAATCATAAAAGGATATAAAAAGCATAATATTAAAAAAAAACAAAACATAATGAAAAAGGGAGTGAATTTTTTTTATACAAATAAATAGAGCTTAAGAGAGGACTACTAGAAAAATTGGGTGAAAATTGAAATTTCTCAGGCCAAAAGTTAAGACTATTGAAATCTTCCCACCATAAGGACTTTCCAACTTGGAGTTTTTATATTGGGTGGGGTGAAAATATCATTTTATTTATTGTACTTTGAAAGGAGGATTTTGATTGTAGTACTAGCACTTTTAATAAATTTTAAATTTATTTTATATTGTTAATTTATCGTTGTTTTTTAATTGTATTATCTATTAGAATTTTCGCTATATACTTGAAAAACATATTTAGATATTATATTGTCTTTTATAAATATTATTTATCCAGATTTAACAAAAATTATCTTTCACAACTAAAATATTTGAAATTACAAGAACTAACTAAGTATGATACTACAAATAAATGATTTTTCTGATTTTTTTTTTCTCCAATCAATTTAAAGAGACCTTAAATCTTTCAACTTCAATGCATTTTTATATTAGTATAAAACAAGACCATTTAATTATTAAAATGGTATCGGACATATTGGTAGGATTTTATGTCTATAGACCTTTTTTTTTTTTTTTTTTTTTTTTTTTTTTTTTTAAAATCATTATTATTATTATTGTTGGAATGCTATGGGGATATTTAGGCGGGAGAAGTGGGAGAGATTTGCAAGCTTAGCAAAGATATTATGGCGCTTGTTGCGATATTCAATGAGCGTAGTGGGCGCGGTAATAGATAAGATTCTGCATATGGCAGCGACTCAGCTTCCATACCACAATGCCAATCGTAAACAAAAAGCCTCTTACATGTAACTGTAATCTCACCTTCTCTCTGCCCAAACACTTTTGGAATCAAACAAATCAGTTCAAAGATCGAAGGTGAATTTCTTTTCCAAGTTCTCTGAGAATCTTACCTTTTTTTCTTTCAGTTCAAATTGATCAACCAACCGTTTCTCCCCTTTTTCGATTTTGATTGTGCAAATATTAGCATACATCTCGAGAAAATTGCTTGATTAGAATCTTCATTTCGCTTCTGCTTCAGCATTTGGAATTCACAGGTGAAATCTGCAGATTTTGCTTATTTTCTTGAGTTTTGCTCTTGAATATCAAGCTATTTTCGGTAATATTCTCTACTTAATTCTTGTCGTTTCGATTTCCTGCCCGACTATGCGAGTAGCACGGGATGCCCACTATGTGTGTGTGAATTGTCCCACTGAAATTTTGATTGAGATTCTTTCATATTTACCTGTGAAATCGCTTCTGCGATTCAGATGTGTGTGCAAAGAATGGAACAAATTAGTTCAGAAACCATTGTTTGTTCGTTCTCATTTGGAAAAAAGAATCCCCAATTCTCTGCTCATAATCAATAGCTCCACCACAGACCAGAAAGCATGTTTCTCAATTGTCAATGCTGAAACATTCAATGAAACTCTTCGATCAGAGCTTCCTATGAAGGCCAATATAGGTTATAAACTCTCTGTATGTGGATCATATAATGGGTTAGTCTGCATTTCATCTGCAAGTCTGTTGGATGTTGATCCAATTTATGTATGGAACCCATCTGTTAGAAAAAGTAGGTTACTTCCCAGTGGTTTGATTCCCAAATGGGACCATTGTTGGTCATTAAACTACCTTGCATTTGGCTTCCATCAAGTAGTGAATGATCACATAGTATTGAGAATTGTGAGGATTGAGCAATGGAGCTGCTGTTATCAAGTGGAAATTTACAGTCTCAAAGCTGATTGTTGGAGAAGAGTTTCTTCTGTTCCTGCAATTCCTACTGCACTTGACTGCAGATTGTTGCCCAAATCCATCTGCTTCAATGGATTTTTCTATTGGATTGTGAAGCACAAAAATGGTGGAATTCCCAATTCCATTCTCTCTTTTGACATGGCTACTGAGGAGTTTCATAGGCTAATGTTGCCTGATTGTTTGGTTTACACAGATACTCCATCACCATTATGCTTGGGAGTGGTCAAAGAATCTCTTTCTATTTTCCATTGCAGCCCTGATGGTGGTAAGCAACTCTGTGACACATGGGCTTTGAAAATGGGCTCTTGGGTGAGATTAAACACTATTGTTCTGACACTGCATGGGAAAATAACAAGACCAGGGAGCCTCTTAGACTATAAATTTCTCATTGCAAGGCAGATTGAAGGGCTGGAAAATTATAGTCTGGCACTGGTTGACCCTGAACTGGATCGCATCGAAGATATTGGAATTGAATTGGGATCTCATTGGGTTTATGCAGATTCTTATAAGGAGAGTCTTCTTCTACTCTGATAAGGTACTGTTCGATAACAATTCAATTTGTAGTCTTCTATTTATTTTTATTTATTTTTAAAATCAGCTTCTTTACTGAGAGAAAACTATTTAATGATCACATCATGGATGTTTATTGTTCAATACAGTGAGAATCTTTTTGTGTAATGAATTCATGTGTCTTGTTGATGAACCGTTGGAGAATCCTCTCTGAGTTACTTCGAGATGTCCCATCTATGAATTATACTTTCTGTTGTGTTATTGTACTTTTTTCTTCAAAGTTCAACCAATGGTTGAGAAATCTCTGGAGAATGTTACAAGCATGCGTTTCTCTTCATCATAAATTACTTTGAGATGAAAATTTACAATTCAAACGATTTCTTTTTGGGTCGAACAACATGTGAAGGTTGGAGAATTCGGAGTATATGTTCCATCATTATTAGAGATGAATTGTACCTTTTGTTATGTAATTGTACCTTATTCTTCAAAGTTCAACCAATGATTGAGAAATCTATGAAGAATATTATAGCAAGCGTCTCTTCAACCTTAAATTACTTTGAGATGAAAGTTTATATTTCAAACGATTTCTTTTTGAGTCAAACATCATGTGAAGGTTGGAAAATTTGAAGTATATGATCTGTCATAATTAGAGATGAATTATACCTTCTGTTATGTTACTGCACCTTGTTCTTCAAAGTTAAACCAATGGTTGAGAAATTTCTGGAAAATATTATAGCATGCATCTCTTTTCACCTAAAATTACTTTGAGATGAAAATTTATAAATCAAGAGGATTTGTTATTAATCAAACAACGTGTGAAAGTAAAAATTCAAACTTTAAACCTTTTAGTCAAATGTATATGCTTCGACCAATTGAATAACGTTAACATAATTGGAGAAGTTTTATATCTTATCTGATGTTATTGACTTTTAATTTACTCTATTGATATGTTGTTACAATTTAATGAAATAAGATTAGGCACATAAATGCGTACTTCAAAATTTTCATAACTTTTCTATAAAAAAATGTACACAAAATAGCTTTTATGGAAAAGAAAATGAAGATCAAATTGATCCCTCTGCATTTTCTTCTTCATTATCCACTTCCCCCCTCCATAAATGTTGATATGAACTTCAAAAACCTTGAACTGGAAGTAATGAACTACAAAATAATGATAACATTAAATGACACTAAAAAGTTATGACATTCTTGAAAAATTGAATGGTAGAGGGAAGCTATAACATTATTGCAAAATTATGTGGATGTTTTTGTTTTTTTATATTTATTTTTATCATTATTTTTCTTTAAAATTTGGATACTACTTTGGTTCATATACTTCAGGTTTTGATTTATTTTGGTCCTTATGTTTTGAAATTGTTCATTTTGGTCTCGAAACTTTCAACTTTTGTTCATTTTGATCCTCGTACTTTGAAAAAGTGACAATCTTGGTCTAGAAAATTTAAGGACCAAAATGAATCAAAGTTGAAAGTATCCATAAATGTTGATATGAACTTCAAAAACCTTGAACTGGAAGTAATGAACTACAAAATAATGATAACATTAAATGACACTAAAAAGTTATGACATTCTTGAAAAATTGAATGGTAGAGGGAAGCTATAACATTATTGCAAAATTATGTGGATGTTTTTGTTTTTTTATATTTATTTTTATCATTATTTTTCTTTAAAATTTGGATACTACTTTGGTTCATATACTTCAGGTTTTGATTTATTTTGGTCCTTATGTTTTGAAATTGTTCATTTTGGTCTCGAAACTTTCAACTTTTGTTCATTTTGATCCTCGTACTTTGAAAAAGTGACAATCTTGGTCTAGAAAATTTAAGGACCAAAATGAATCAAAGTTGAAAGTATAAGAACCAAAACGAACATTTTAAAAGTACAATGATCAAAATGAACAAAAGTTAAAAATATAAAGACCCAAATGAACATTTTAAAAGTATAGAGACAAAAATGAACAATATATATATATATATAAGAACTAAAGTAGTATTTAAATATTTTTTTTATCTGTGAGGGTTCAAGTAAGCTTGTGCACATTTTAATTAATCTCATGAGATAATTTATCAGTTATCTAACTCTAAACGTATGAGAATCTATCTTCTTTTTTTTTTTTTTTTTTTTTTTTTTTCCTTGAGTAATACAAAAGAAGAACAAGGAGCTAGATGAAGTTGATATAGTTGTAACCACTCGAACTCGAAGTATATGTTTTGTTAATTATGGTAATTATTGCTAATTGAACTATTGGATGATGTTTTAGCTTAAATTTCTCAAATATAATCTTGTATGATAAATATAAAATAATTCCTCTAATTTTGTACGTCAAGAAATTAAGCATTATGGCCAATATTTATGGTAACATTTAATATAGGGTAACAAAGCCATAGCCATGCCCTTAATAGTCTGACATTCACCATTTGCCCGACTGTATTTTTCTTTTTTCCGTCTTAAATTATATATATATAGTTTTAAATGATTACCTTAACTTTTCGAGCCTCTGTTTGTTAGGTGAATTGGCATTATAATTTTCCCCTGAGTAAATCTGATATGACATCATTTCATTAAATTAATAACTCATATCTATCCACCTCAATTCAACTCCTTAATTTTCAATAATAATAATAATAAAATAAAGAAATAAACTACTTTGAAACTTGAAGAAATGGTACAACTAAACATTTATTTATTTATTTATTTTTTAGACAAACTAGAATAAAGCTGACAACCCCAAGGCACCTACCTTATCATTTTGAAGGAGAGGGAGGAGATAAGCTAGAAAGATATCTTTCCGGACCAAAGAGTGACCTTGAGAGGAAATTAAAGTCGCAAGAGCATGAGCGACTTTGTTCTCCTCTCGAGGAATGTGACAAAAATGCACAATCTAAATACAGTATTTTAAATACAAAACATCCTGAATGATAATACCAATCTCAAGAATAAGAGAGCTCCTCCTTCGTGAGAAGCTTTACGATCTCCAATGCATCTGAATCAACCTCAATTGGGAGATTTCCACCGGCCCACTCCAAGTCCAAAGCTTTGACACCTTTAAGCATGGCCTCAACTTCAAGCATATTCATGTTCCCACCATGAGCTTTAAATTTACAACCTCCCATTATAATGCGACCAGTGTGATTCCGTATAATCCACCCAAACCACCCCCCTTTACTGCTCGTAGGATACCACGTCACATTCACACTCAACTTCTAATTTTCAGTAATAGGCGGGGACCAACGAGATGAAGAGGAACCAACAGAGGAGACAGACGCTGACAGTGCCATAGCCATCCTTAATGTAATGTCCTCCACATCCAAATCCAAAAGGGAGGACTAAACCCTTGAAGTAAATGAGTCCAAATCAGGGAGATCACTATTGCACCAAATTTCATTCCAAATGTTTCATAAGCTCCAGATGACATGCAACACGATATTCCTTTCATTAGGTGGGCACGAAGACCGTAGATACTCCGGTAATCCAAAGGCGTCCACTAGCCTCTTCCAAAGACAAACAAAGAAGCATAAGAGGGAAGGAACCTACTCTAAATCTTCTTAGAAAACTTACATTCCCAAAACATATGACTTGTAGTCTCAACCTGTGACCTACATAGATAACACAAAAAATTAGTATAAATCCCTTTAACATTAAGATTTTGAGAAGTGGGAATCAAATCAGGAAAATACGGCAACAAGTAATGTTAATTTTTGTTTTGACCCTTGCACGCTAAAGGGCCTTCTAGCACTTAGAAACCTTCATCGAGCATGACGATGAAGGGTTAGCCACAATTCTAAAAGAGACTCCTAAATGATATGCACTTTTGTATGAAAATTAACCTCTCTTTGTTCGATTTGATGCCATAGATCTCATGGTCTTGTAGTTTGTAATTGTATTTGTACAAATAATTTATTTATCTAATAAAATAAGAGGTAGTTTATTCAACATTTAGTTGCATTGACCTACAAAAACTAATAAACTAAAATCCAAGGTTATCTTCTGTAACTTAAACATGTATGTGGAGACATACAGGTGGATCGTGTTCAAGTGATAACTTAAACAGTTGATAGTAGATGGATAAGGATGAGTATCTCATCATGATGACACTACTAATACGGTCCATTTTGTAGTTTTTATTAATGTAAAGTGCTACAAATTATCTGATCCTAATCATTCATATAAAGACATGTGAGCGGGGGTATTCTATACAGAGAGTTTGTATAAGATCAGACCACGAAATGAATAGTCTCTTTATATAACACCGTTGTTATAAGAAACTTACATTTCATTAAGATGACCATAGGTGACTTGACCTAAATCCTGAGTGAGTTGTGAACTTCTGTCTATGAAGACGGTCTTTTGATTTGTATGGGTGAGAGGGGCCAATTTCATCAACTCAATATGACTACCATTTTGGATATTCGTCAGATTGAGGAGTTGGGAATGCAACTACACAAGAAAAAATTCACTTATTCCCTACTGTCAGGGTAAGTAGAGAAATTTCACCCATAAGGGCTGATTCCGGGGCTTGAAAAATGTGGTGTCACACCATCTCTTGGTCTGAGAGGGGTTCGATTATAGTTGGATTATAACTTATTGTTCATTAGAGGGATCAGTGGTACTTAAGGAGTTAGATGTAACTATAGGGGCAAAACGGTAATTTTGGCCTAACTATACTTACGAGTAATTTGTAAAGGGTCAACGTACTGTTGATTGGTTATATCCAATAAACATAGAAATATATCTGAAGGAAATTAGACATGAGGATTTCCATGAGCAGCGGAAGGATCGTTCCAAATTCCATTCGAAATTTAACATATACAATTACAGTACAAGAACGGAAACTAACAGGTCATGCACAACAAGAAATTACATCATGCTAACAAGAGTATCAAGAGATAAAGTATGCGTACCTTTGAAGAACCATTCTTCAAACTCCCTCGATCAATCTAGAAGCGTCCATAGCAACACAGACCTCGAATGCAACGACCGGTGCACAGCACGAACACAACGAACAACCAATGGCTCCTCAAAACCAATCGAGTTGAGTGAGGACACCACCATAATGGTTACCTTGGTATTCTTGATGTGAAAATCCAGGAGTTGTGGGCTCTGCATGATCTTGGTTTGAGGAAGAGATTGAAGGACAACAATCGTGTAGACGATCGAGAAAGTGGGAGATAGGAAGTTGTCTATCGTATAGACGATATGCTCGATCGTGTAGTAAATAGCAGCTTATCGTATAGACAAAGTCACATGATCATTTAGCTACGATCAATTGAACGACTATAGTATAGTCAATGCTCCACGATCGTTTAGTCTTTGTATATCTATCGCTGAGTGAAACACTTTCACTTGATAGCTTTCATTGTGAGTTTCTTTCCGAATCAAGTAACCTCTAATTTTAGGAAAATATTTTTCCTTTTATCTCACGGTTACCATAAAAGCACCAATAACCTCTCACTCAATTGGTTATTCGAGAAAAAGATTTAATTATCAAATAATTAATATATTATAAATAAATATGATAACCAACTTACCATATTGTATTTATAACCTATAGTTTTAATATTTTATTTCATTAAACATACAAACCATAGTTCTTTTTCTATTTTATGGCACTTAATGTAAATCATATTTACATTAATCCTCCACTTGATGTTTCTCATACATCACACCAATTATATCATATATGATTGAATTTCCTCATGTTAATTTGAACACTTCAAACTAACTCCAAGAACTGATTCCCAACTTGAATCCATTGAACTACCAAGGGGACCTTATAGCTTGAAGCTCCAACGGTAAGTGAATAACTGACTAAACTCTTTAGTCACGGGATCAAAAATCCGTAAACTGTTGGGTACTCCACTACAGACCGACAGTTACACTCTCCTCACTACATATATATTTCTGTGTCCATATCAACCAATCAACAGTGCGATAACCCTTCATAGATCGCTCGTAAGTATAGCTGGACCAATTTTCCGTTTTGCCCCTATAGTTACATCTAACTTCTTAGGTACCACTGATTTCTCTAATGAACATAAGTCATAGTCGTACTATGCCTGAGTCCTCTCTTTCAAAGAGAGAATGTGGCCACTATGTTCAAGATCCAGAATCAGCCTTTGAGGGAGCAATTTATCTACTTACCCCTGCTTTGGGGAAGGAGTGAAGTCCGTCTTGTGTAACTGAGTTCCCAGCTTCCCAATCAGAAAAATCTCTAAAAAAGTAGGCTTGTTGAGTTGGCAATCTAGCCACTCTCACCCATGCTAATCAAAGGACCGCTCTCAAAGGCAGAAGTTCCTAAAACACTCAGAATTAAGGTCATGTCACTGATAACTGGTAAAAATACAAGTTATTAAAGCTCAATTTATTAAAACAATGGGAGAAAGCGATGGTAAAATAGGCAATATTGCGATGGAATACGCCAAACTAAAAGAAAATTGCGATCGCTAATGCTCATCGCATAAAAGTAGTTAAATTGCGTTATTCTGTGTAGGTACAATGCGATAGCGTGCTTGAGTGGCGATCTAAGGGCACAATGCGATAGCGTGTTTAAGTTTGCGATCCAAGGGTATCTCAGATGATCGCATGATGACTTTACATAAAGGCAGTAGCCTAATGTAATGAAACATGATGGGACGTAAAGCTGATAATGGTCGAATCGAAAATACAGTTGACAACTGTTGAAGACCATACCGTTGCAAATACATTGAATTTCTGGTGACTATTAGACGGTGCAACAGGGTATGGAAATTAATGCTGCCCATCCACGCAATCATTAGTGAGAAGAATTGCTTTGTCTAGAAGTCTATAAATACCCAATGCTACCAACCCAGAAAGAGAGTGTGCGAGACGAAACCGAAGGAAGGGAATTCTTGAGAAGAAATTAATTTTCGGAGAGGTCGACAGACTGCCAGAGATAGCACAGAGGAGAGACACCCAACCCTTGCGAGAGCAAGATTCTACAATTCGAGAAAGAGTTGAAGTGATAAGAGCAGTGTAAAAAGTCAGAGAAAGCAAAACATTGCTTACCTGACTTGATACTTCTTACACCATTTATTATTTTGTACTTAAACACTTTATTCGCAAAAATGGAAACTTCATTTCAATTCACGTTCAGTCTCTTCACACCATGCATGAGTAACTAAATTTATGAATGGGTTGAGAAGTACTTAGCTGACATGACTTAAGCTATGCACTTTATGCGATCATCTTATGCTTCATTCATCATTTGGAGTACTTGAGAGAGTAGTCTAAAGACAGAATCTAGGCTTGAGAAAGTCGGATTAGATCTCATAAGCAAGAGTAGAGACTTAGAAATAAGTTCTATCTGCTACATTCCATACACATTACATGCATCCTAGAAATAGAAATGTGGCATCATGCATTGAGAAATATAGTGCTTGATATTTGTGTATAGCATGATCGCATGGCTTGTACAAAATCTTAAGAAATGCTAGCTAAACTACTTCTCAACCCCTTTATCGCATACTTGTTACAACACCACCCTTTCATCATTGCGCATTTAATTCCATCGCATTAGAAAATCTAAGTTAAATCACCATCTACTTCTTAATCACTGTCATAATAGGATCAGAGAGTCCGTCGCATATTTATTTAGTAATCCCTGCGTTCGACCCTGGACTTACCAGGACCCTAAGAAGGCTTATACTTGGGCTTTGTTAGGAAAACTTGCATGATCATCACATCCACACATCCTTTCATCGCATGATAAATCAACACATCAGTCACCTATGGTCGTTTAAGTGAGATGTAAGTCTCAAGTATCAACGGTGTTATATAAAGAGACTAATCAGCTTGTGGTCCGGTCTTATACAAACTCTTTATATAAGACACTCCCGCTCGCATGTCTCCACATGAATGGTCAGGATCAGACCATCTGTAGTAGTTCACAACACTTGTAAACCTCTACAAAGCGGGCCATATCGTAGTGTCACCAGGATAAGGTATCCCTCCTTAATCCGTATACTACAGACCTTTTAGGTTATCACTTAAGGCATGATCCACTTGTATATCTCATATACATGCTTAAGTTTACATACAATAACCACGAATCTTTTTTTATTGGGTATGAGTAAATGCAAAATAAAATAACTGTTATTTTATTGATAACAATGTGTATAAAGTTTATAAACTACGAGACTCTGGGAGAATTAGGACACCAATCTCAACAATATCTATAGTGCAAATAGTGCAGCTGTCAGTCTTTAGTGGAGTGACCAACAATTAATGGAAGTTGGTTAATTTAATTAAAGAATTTAATTAGTTAATCAAGTACCATTGGAGATTTAGTCTATAGGTTCATAAGGTTCCGTCGTTAGCTCAATTGGAATTAATGAGAATCGAATTAATTTAGGATTAATTTGAATTGTTCAAATCAATAGAGGGAGTTAATTATATAAGACGAATGAAGAGAGTGTTCATAGTAAGTGGAAGATGGATATGTGTCAACAATCCCATGGTTTTCTTCATTAGTTTGTAGTAAATTTTCATGCTCGACCTCGAGACACCTTTGCTTATGTCCTCCTATGGATGGTGTTTGCATGAATCTTTACTCAGACTTCAGAAACAGATAGAATTGTTTTAGTTTTTGCCCCAATCGATTTTTCCCTATGGTTAGCTCACTGGGGCAATATTCTAAAATCTAAAATGAGGGATTATACTTACAAAAAAAATGTTAAGTAAGTTAACAATTTCTCGACCAAACAATGGTGACTAATAATTATTGGAATAAAAGTTATTTTAGTGTAATTATTAGTTGAGATTATTTCAATTCTGTGAAGGGGTAACTGATCATCCTATCATGGCTTTTACCTTGCCCACTGCAGCATATTACAAAATAGATGTTACATAGGCTACATCAACTTTTTGCTAAATTGATTGGTTGTTTAATTGGGTAATACGTTTAATAACTAATATAAATAAATTGTATGGTTTCAACAATGTCATTATGACGAGCGCTACTCTTAACCTATTTTTTGTTGATAAACTTCACAAAGATAATTACACAAGCTGAAAAAATACTATTAATATTATACTCATTATCGATGACCTGCGATTCGTTTTGATTGAGAAGTGTCCTAAAGTCCTAGCTGCCAATGCAACCTAAAATGTCCGGGAGGCATATGAGCGATGAGTCAAGGCAAATAATAAAGCTCGAGCATATATCTTGACCAGCTTGTCTGAAGTTTTAGTCAAGAAGCATTAGCCCATGCTTATGACCCGTGAGATCATGGAGTCCCAGAGGGGAATGTTTGGACAACTGTCCACACAGCTCAGACATGAAGCTCTCAAGTACATCTTCAATACCCGAATGAAAGATTTGTTGGGATCTATGCCCTAAAGCCTCGTAGTTATATGTTAATTGAATCAATGGTTGATTAGTTTTATGAAACTTATGCAACAATCCATTAAACTAAGATCCAGAGTTATCTTTTGTAACATAAACATGTATGTAGAGACATACAAATAAATCAAGTTTAAGTGATAATCTAAACGGTCTATAATAGATGGATAAGGCTGGGTATCTTATCCTGTTAACACTACGAATACAACCTGCTTTGTAGTTGTTACAATTGTTATAAAGTGCTACAAATAATCTAATCCTGATCACTCATGTGCAGTGATACTTGTAGAAATACAAGTTATTGTATCCTTTTTCCCTAAAACAATTAGGAAAATCATGGAAAATGCGACAACTTGATAAGAAGATCATGGAATTAATTATATTATGTGATCGCATATGAACACAATCTCATAATCCAAAAGTTATAAAATATCGTATTTTATGAATGCAAAAATCTATTCATACGATCATAAGATGTCACCGCAAAAGAAAATTCCTAAAGCCAAAATTGGATTCACATGGTGGGCACGCATAGTTTCATGCGATAGAAGGTGACATGACGCATAGGGTTGTAGAGATCAAATCAGAGCTGGTGCCTGACTAGAAAGCTCCATGGCAGAGCAAATGAACTTCTGACACGAAACAAGCGGTGCATCAGGGTATGGAAATCAATTGCCAAGGCCCTTTGTATAAGTTAGAGCTACCCCCTCCTAGATTACTCTTTTAACCTGAAAGGGAATATGAATGCAGCAGTTACCAACCCTTTTGCTGGCACTTACTGCCTACTAACCTGCTTAACCTGTCTTAAAATCCTGCTACAACCAACAAGCATATATTTTTAATAAAAAACCACCAATAGTCACAAACCAACAGGGTTTCACATATATACAGAACATACATAACACAAGATCCTGAAGGCCCTATTTTGCTAACCTAGTCCCTATATGCACAAAGAATGTGTACAAATACTTATAGACAACCACCTAAATTTATTTGAAACTAGAATCCTTGAGTGGTGGAGTAGCAAAAAAAGTTATCTTTTGGGGAGTTGACCGCTACTCGGGGAAAAAAATGTTAAATGGGGTGAGCTACTAGCCTAGTGTTTGACTTAATAAAATATAGTTCTCATGCTTAAAAATGAAACTAGAAAACTAAATACTGAAATATAGAATCTTTCCAAGCAAATGTACATGCAAAACTTTTAAAACATAACAAGTCTGGAAACATAGTTGAATTGATCCTTAGTTGAGAGAGAATCCTTTTGTTCAAACCCTCAACGTCAAGCCTTAGTCGAGAGAGAACCCTTTTGCTTGATCCCTCAACGTCCTACGTGCACGTGGTATATACTAAGTACCGTCATACCTTGGGTACATTTGCTCGGATAACTTCCCTACCTTCAGTATCCGACTCATCATATTATCAAGCTCACAAATAACATTTGTAAATATAGTTTTCAAAAATAATATTGAAATGCCTTTAGAATACCTTCCTTACCTTTAGTATCCTTCTCAATATACTTTAAGAATACCAACACATATACTTACTAAACTTAGGTGTTTAAAACATAGTAGATTAAAGCATCATTAAGGCTTTAAACATCACTACTAACGCATGCTTCATATATTAGAAAATCGGATCCCTCTTGGTCCAGTGAGAGGGTGAGGCCCTTTGTTCAAGACCTGGATTTAGTACTTAAAAGAACAACTTTCTCCTATCCCTAAATCGGGTAGGCGTGAATTCCATCTTACACCCTATGTCTCCAGCTATCTACTCGGTCTTACCCTTGAAATGGGAGGCTTATTGAGCTGGCGCTGTTAAGCCAACCCTCACCCATGCAAATATAAGGATAATCCTAAATAGACAGGAGTTCATGTTAGCTCCGGATTAAGATCGAGTTACCTAGGTCATCTAAGCGAAACAATCAGTCTTAAATAGTAAACAACATTATAAAGTAAGAGTGACTTATTTCTTGGTCTGATCTTATACAAACTCATTGCATAAGACGCCCCCATTCCTCATATCAATACATGAACGAATTTGGATCACTTCGTTTGTAGTATCGTTACAATAACTTGTAACAACTATAGAGTAGGCCGCATTCAATAGTGTTACCAGAATAAGATACTAAACCTTAATCATGTACTATAGACCATTTTGGCTATTTACTTGAACTTTGATGCATCTTTATCTCTCTACATAAAGTTCAAGTATTCATATAATAGCCATGGATCATAATTTATTGGATTTAGACTTTATGAATGCAATTAATAGATTCAATATCTTTATTGAAAAAATGTTGAATAACATCTTTTATCGATAATAGTGTTTAATTTTTTACAAACTGCGAGTTCTATGATATAAAACCCAACACGGCGTTCACCTCCTCCCTCTGGTCCTGCTTCCAGGCTTCCTCCTCAATCCTTATTCGGGTGATAATACTCTCCAAGGAAAACTCCTTGGTCTTATGCCTCAACGTATTCTTAAAATTCTTCCACAAAGGGGGTAGTTTATCAATAATAACAACAATTTAGAACTGTTTGTCTTATGACATACCTTCAGTAATTATCTCATGAGCTATCTTCTGCAGTTCATGGGATTGGGCCTCCATAGATTTGTCATTCGTCATCTAGAACTTAAGGTAACGACTGACAGCATATTTCTTCGACTCAGTCTCTTCGGTTTCGTACTTCTTTTGCAGCGTATCCCAGACTTCCTTTGATGTCTTCATTGTGCTGTAGTAGTCATACAGATCATCAGTCAAACTATTTAATATAAAATTCTTACATAAATTTTTTTTCCTCCAGCTTTTTTTTATCTATTGTTTAGTTTGATCTTCTATCGGAACGGTTGGCTTATCCGTGGTATAAGTGTCGGCAACTTTCTTGACAGTAAGAAAGAACAACATCTTCTACTTCCACCGTTTGAAGTTCGCTCCTTCGGATCGGAATGGACGATCGAGGTTTGATGCCATGATATCATCGTTGCTTGTGAGGGCCATTACAAATTTGGCAGATGGAACCATATTAAATTGTTGGAAAAGGAAACCCTTAGACGATGAACTGGACAACATCGAACAAGCAAACAATCAGGAAATGACAGTCGAGCAAGGAATGAAACCTGCAAAATAGAAGCTCATAATAGGCTGAGTCGCGGATCTCGCTCTCTTTAAGATATTTCGCGACTCTCTCCAAATGTGTAAGCAGGTTAGGAATGCTGCCACGCCGTCCTCAAGATAAAACAACCCAAAAAAACCTCGATTGGAAATGCACTATAGCCGACCAGTAACTCACACCTTTAGACTGAATTGCTTGAAAACGAGAAAAATAGAAGGGAGTGATGGAGGAAGTGTTTGGAAGAATGGAAAAATGATATGTGGAAAACTGATGAGAGTTACGCCTCTTATAGGCCTGGAAGTCCAACTGTAGCGCTGAACTACGCCTCTGAATCTATCTTCTCACTCTCTACAAAACATGGGTATCCGTTAGGGCCTCGATCCATAACTCAAGGTTAAAGTATAAAAAGGTGTCTCCCTTCTCAAAATTTATCAATGTGGGATTCTCAACCAAGATTGATTCTCTTTTGTAAAATTTCACCCAACAATTGCAGCTGAGACCCTGATTGGTGACCGAACTCACGTGAAGGAGAAGAAGTTCAATTTTCCCCCTCTCTTTGGCACACTACACGGGGTATATATATATATATATATATATATATAAAAAAAACCCTAATTCCTTTTCCTTAATAAAACACAAATAAATCTCCAACTCCATATCTTATTTGGATTTCAAATATCCCTATGTTCCACATTTCTCTCCAAAACCAATTTCTCATATTCCCAATTCTTCTATTAATTAACTCGATTCTTCAAATCTTTTCCAATATATCAAAGTTTCATGGACCTTTAATATTAATATGGTTTTTTTCAAAACTTATCAGAGAAATATGGTTGTTTTGAAACTTATTAGGGAAATATTGTTTGAGGCAGAAGTCGAAGGATTGAGGATTCGATTAATGATAAGGTCGAACGTTGTGACTCGATAAACAAAGAAAAACTTGGAAACAATATGTATATTAGGCATACATAAGTCGAAACTTCAACCCTCGACAAGGAAGATAAGTGGGTGAAGGAAATCTCGCTAATTTTGTGATGAGGATCTCGCTCTAGAAAGAAATCTTGCTAATTTTTAGGCCGTCGAAGGTTGAAGTTTCGACATACATGATAAGTGGGTGAAGGATCTCGCTAATTTTGTGATGATAGGGTTGTCAAAGGTTGAAGTTTCGACATACATAAGTCGAAACTTCAACCCTCGACAAGGAAGATAAGTGGGTGAAGAAAATCTCACTAATTTTGTGATAAAGATCTCACTCTAGAAGGAAATCTCGCTAATTTTGTGATGAGGATCTCGCTCTAGAAGGGAATCTCGCTAGAAATGTGGGCTGAATCTCGCTGGTAAGGTGAGCATCGCTAGAAAGACAGTTTGTTAAAGAAATACTTGAGGATCTCGTTCATGAGGAGGATCTCGCTCATAAGCAGGATCTCGCTCATGATTGTCTTCACTTTATTTACTTTCCATAGATATATATATATACACACACATGATCAATGAGAAAAAAAGCTAATAATCATTAATGAAAAAATAACAACAATAACATAATTTTGTTACAACTAAGAACTATAATTGAGTAAGTTTAATGAAAGTGCATATATTAAAATTGACTATAATTGAATAAGTCTGAAAAATTATGGTCAACCTTGATTTTATTATCAAGTAAATTAAAAAAAGGTATGAGGTCCTATCACCATGCTGCCCTTGCTCCGATTCACCTGTGCGATTCCCTACATGCATTGATCGATTGATCTGATTCCCCTGCTTTGATTTCCTGCATGCATTGATGCATTCATGCCCCTCTGCCATAGCCTTAATGCCTCTTCAACCACCCCAAACCTGTGGGTCGAGTGTTCAACACTCAACCTACATCCTTTGAAACCACAATCCTCTTCATTTTTGCTCACCACTCCCTTGATAGCTCACTGCCCTTGATTTTGCTCACTCCTCTCTCCTTGATTTGCTCACTGCCCCTTCATAGCTCACTGCCCCCTCATTGTCTTCGAAAATAAGCCTTCGAAATCATCTTCCTCTCCTCCCATTTCCATTTCCATTTCTCTTCTTGTATTTCGTTTAATACAAATTATTCTCACACAATTATACTCGCTCGTTACTCTACCAAATTTTTATTTTTTAAGAATAATTATAAATTTTATTTTTGTTCTTAAATTATTTTTTTTATAGATTCTAATTTTTTTTAAAATTTTTTTGTAGTTGTTGTTAGATAAAAAATAATAGGCAAAAATGGTGAACGTTGTCACTTTGAAGGAAAAAAGAGAACTACCGTCAAATCTGTGAGTTGAACTTATGATATTTGAAAATTTTAGTTTATTCTTATGATATTTGATTTATTTAGTATTAACTTTGATGTTTATAGTGTTAGAATGTTTAGTTTATTGTTATGTTTAAGAAGTTGATATTTATAGTTTAATACAAAATTATTGTGATAGTTAACAAGTTTAGTATAGTTTCAAAATTTTAATATAGTTTGAAAATTTTAGTTTATTCATATGAAAATTATTGTTGTTATGTTTATTGTGATAAGTTGATATTTTCTAGTATTAACTTTGAAAATATAGTTTAAAATACTTTGAAAAAGTTTAATTTAATTTAATTTTTTATTTTGTATTAAATTTGAAAAAATAGTTTTAAAAAGTTTACCTCATTTTAATTTGAAAAGTTTAATTTGTTGTTATTTTTAAAAATAGTTATAAAAAGTTTAATTTATTGCTATGTTTAAAAATAGTTATAAAAAGTTTAATTTATTGTTATGTTTAAAAAAAAAAGTTAATATTCATCAAACTTAAAAAGTTTATGTTTATAAACTAAAAAATTTAATATTTTTTAATATACTTCTTATAAAAAGTATAATACAAAAAATTGATGTTTGTCTTTTTTTTTTTTTTTTTAAATTTTAGAAAATGCCAGGCAATTGCTTGAGATTTTTGTTGTTTACAAATGGTAATATGATTGATGGTATTGATGGAGTTGAGTATGACCAACCACCAAGTGGGAGTTTTACCATAAATGTGAACAATGGTATTGTATTTAAACAATTCATTCAAACGATTGAGATGTTACTTAGTGTAGATATGGGACCAAATCAGATAGAAATAATATATAGACATCCAAATCTAGAACATCAGGATCAATAAGATATATGTCATTCCCTATTTCGAATGCACAAGTTATGAACTTGATGTTCTCAATGGCAATGCCAGTACCAAATGTAGTGCATTTGTATGTAAATGTAAATATGATAGGGGTGGATCCTGATACATCATTTAACTAGTTTGAAGATCCAACTCAATGTATCGATCCTGATCCGGAGTTAGTTGCATCGCCATGTGATAATGAAGATATAGCGGCTAACAATCTGTACAGAGACTTCAGAACAGAAACGGATGACGAATTTGAAGAGTTGGATTTCGATGGTCGTGAACATGAGATGCTTTCAGATACATTCAATGATTTGGATATGAATGTATTGGATAGCATTCAGGAACATGACCCAATTGTAGCTCCTGTGGACATTGACATTATGCAATTGTATAAAGGAATGATTTGTCAAGACAAAGAAATGCTACAACACGCGGTCAAATGTTTTGCAATAAAGTGTCACGCACCATACGAGGTTGTTGAATCTACACCGATGATTTGGACAATTCGGTGTAAGAAGTGGGAGGAAGGTTGCAAGTGGAGACTTCGTGCAATAAAGAAAAAATCGCATGGCTTGTTTGAGATCACTAAGTATGATGAACAACATACATGTTTTTATTCAGAACTAAGTCAAAGTCACGTGCAATTGGATTCATCAATGATTGCACTGGAGTTCTGTGACGCCGTAAGAGAAAAACCATCTATCAGTATGGCACAACTGCAATCCGACATCAAATCAAAGTTTAGATATCATGTTCCTTACCATAGGGTATGGGAGGGAAAAAGAAAAGTGTTGGTTAAAGTGTTTGGTGATTGGGATGAGTCTTACAAATTGTTGCCCAGGTGGTTATATATGGTTAAGCAGACCAATCCCAGAACACGAGTAGAGTGGAGAGTTAAAGAAACGCTTACTGAAGGCCATGTTATCCTAACTTCTGTATTTTGGGCATTTGGTCCGTGTATAGAAGCTTTTAATAAATATCGGCCGATCATTCAGATAGATGGTACACACTTGTATGGCAAATATAGAGGAAAACTATTGATTGCTACATCAGTTGACTCGAACGACCATCTACTTTCACTTGCATTTGCCGTTGCTGATGAAGAGTTCGCAAACTCATGGGGATGGTTCCTGAAACACCTAAGAGAAATTGTAACACACAAAGAGATGTGTTTAATTTTCGATCGACATGCTGATATAATTGCTGCAGTGAACAACTCAGCAAATGGTTGGACGGGACCGAAATGTCACCATCATTTCTGCTTACGACATATCATCAACAACTTCAATAAAAAGTATAAATTTAATTCATTGAAAAATTATGTTTATCGTGTCGGGTGTTAGTTTCAAATTCGATGTTCAACAAAGCAATTGAAGATATCAAAGGAATAAATCGGAGCTGTCAGAGTTTTTTTGACAACATTAGTTTAGAGCAATGGACTCAAGCACATGATGGAGGATTTAGATATGGGTGGATGACGAAAAATCTATCAGAGTGCATAAATGAAGTCCTCAAAGGAGTTTAAATGTAGCCTATAAATGCTCTTGCTCAGATAACATTCTTCAAATGCGTGAATTATTTCGAGAAAAGAAGAGAAGAAATAAGGGATGCATTGGAGCGTCAAGAAATAAGTGATGTACGGTGACTGGTTAGAAGTTTGTCAACTGTACCTCCGTGCGACCCCACCTGCTGACAAGATTAAAGGATCAAGGTTAAGTTTAATATGGTTAGGAACAAAATTTCGTGAGTTCACAGATGATGTAGACGAGGAAACTGTCATAAGATATGCGTAAGCATATATACTACAAATGATGGGTGGAAGTCTGTTTTCAGATAAATCAAGTCATTTTGTTCACTTGATGTTCCTGCCACTGTTAGCTAATCTCCATGATGCGGGGCGGTATTCGTGGGGTGGAGCATGCTTGGCATGGTTGTATAGATAACTATGCAAAGCAACAAGACCTGAGGTTCGAGAGATAGCTGGGCCTTACATACTTTTGCAACTATAGGCTTGGGAGCGATTTCCAACAATGGCTCCACAGCTACATCATGTTAATGACGCTCAGTTAGTTGGACGAGCCTACGGTTTTCGGTATGTTGTTTTAATTCAATTTAATTTTTATATCACTGATCTAGTTAATTTAAATTCTAAATTATCAATTTAAAAATTTAGGTGGAGAGACAAATTTTGTGTGACTAGGACAGCCACACATGTAGTCAGCCAGTATAGATACATGTTTGATCTGCTTCAACCTGAACAGGTACATTACACTGAACCTAATTGATTATTTTATACACATTTTTATTGTATTTGTCTTTAATATTCTCTAATATAATATTTTGTGTTTCAGGTTATTTGGGAGCCGTACAAAATTATTATGCATACTTTGCCTAATTTTTGTACGAATGGTCAAAACATATGGCGGACGATGAGTCCTCTCATATGTTTTCACATTGGTGAGTGGCATCTTCCTGACAGGGTGATGAGACAATTCGGTTTTCAGCAGGATGTCCCATCGCCTTGTAATACTGAACCCGTACTGCATGATATTGACCTAAGGACTAGAGATTGGTCCGAAAAAGTTGCACATTTGGTAGTGCGATGGCACTATCGTGCAAGGTTTATTGCAGTGGGGGTTTCTCTTGAACAGTTTGACACAGATGTCACTCTAGAATATATTCATTGGTATAATAATATCACAAGGTGCTACGTCACTCGTTCGGGAGCAGCTATGGGTCATATGGTAAATGAATGAATATTATCTAATTATTTTTAATTTAAATTTATTTTAAATATTGTCTAATTGTTTTATAATTCACAGAGATCGAACAACAGTAGACTCCGTGAGGTTGCAAATGATCCGAACCAGGTTCTTGCTATATGTAGTGACAACCAAAGCTATATGGAGAAAATTCATTATATGTACGATATACCTATTGTTCCTCCACCAGCTCCTAGACGTAGAGGACCTGTTCGGGAAGAGGATGAGTTTGATGAGGTTGCACATAATGTGGAAGAGTTGCCCCCTATGACGCAGACGCAGAGTCAAACTGATTATGTTAGTCCGATGATGATGATGCCAACATTTGGTTCAGGACATTATGACTCAGAGGCTGGTCCTTCGTCTTCATACGTGCATGGACATGATCGGGGTCGTGGAGAGCATAATGAATATTTATATTATGATGCGCCTGTAGAGGTACCAGAGCAACATCAAGAAGAACCCGAGCAACCTTAATTTCGAAGTCGACGACGACAATCAGCTCGAAATCAATGACGTCCGCCTTGTGGGACATATTGATTTTTGTAATTATTTTTATATAAATGAGATATTTAATTTACATTTTTTTAAATTTTTATGAGATATTATTTTTTTAATTTATTCTTTTTAGAGTTTAAATAAAATAATAAATTATTTTTATAAAATGGAAATTTTTTTTAAAAAAAAAAAAGGAAGGAAGAAAGAAAGAAGAAGGTGGAATGTGTAATAATTAGAAAAGGAAAAAAAAAAAAAAGAAAAATTTGTACGGATGACCCAAAAATTGAAGTGTACTCTCGCTCTCTATAAAAATCTCGCTATCTCGCTCTCTCTCTCTTACTCTTCCTCTTTCTTACTCTCTCCCAATACAAAATTTCATTTTGGGCAATGACATCAGCAAGGTCAAGGATTCAAAATTCGACCAAGGTATTCGACCTACCTTGGTCGAATTTTGAACCCTCGAGTTATTAAATATATATATATATATATATATATATATTTACAAATAGTTTGAAAACAACAATATTTTCCTAAATAGTTTCTAAAAGGACAATATCCGTTTAATTTTCCCCAAAATTCACTATTACTTTAAAATTTAAATCAAGTTATCTCATCACAACAATTTAGTCTAAATTTCCTTCAAACAAAGTCCAATATCCAATTTTATTTATCCAACTTTCTTTAAATTAAATTCAAATCTCCAAATTTACCAATACCACTTAAATTAA
The DNA here is from genome assembly GCF_027475165.1 of Benincasa hispida. Taxonomy (NCBI): domain Eukaryota; kingdom Viridiplantae; phylum Streptophyta; class Magnoliopsida; order Cucurbitales; family Cucurbitaceae; genus Benincasa; species Benincasa hispida. The sequence continues at coordinate 29,406,108 of NC_143478.1, forward strand.
TTATCTTACCTCCCAAATTATATTTTAACATCAAATTAATAAAATAATGGTCGATTACTTCCAGATAATTTAATAAAAATTACTAGAATATCACTAGATCAAATTGATTTGTACCGAATAACAAACAAAATATCTCAAATAAAGACCAAAATTCATTAAATATTTTCATGTCTTACATATCTTTTATATATAACACCTAATTCAAAAATAAAGTTAAATAACATCTTTGAAAAATTTGACACAGAAATAAAATTACAAAACAGATACTTTAGTCCTCAAAATAGACCCATTATAAAGTTTCTTGTCGTGGAATCTTCATCTAACATTGATCCTAAAAAATAAAAAAACAAAATGAAAACTTATATCAATAACTTTGATAACAAAAAATTATAAAACACAATTGATAAACTGATATTAAGTATAACATGTAGAACAAGAACTACTTGACTTATATATATAAACACAAAAACATCTATACTTATAAACTTTATCATTCTACTTTTTTCTACTATTGACACAAGAACAAGCTGCACTTAAAAAACTATATGAAATTGACATATATGTATATCAAAAATCTCCACAATTGAAACAATAAAACCATCTCACCCTACATTTAAGATAAAGAAAACATCTCAATCCACGTTTAAGACAAAGATAACAACACCTAAACTTATAAACTTTCAAACGACAATCTCACCCTACATTTGTTTCATTTTTGTTGTGTTCTTTAGGCTTTTTCAAATCGTTGTAAATTTAAATACTTCACTCAACCTTTGTTCCAATCTACTCACAAAACACAAAATTCCCCCGAAATTAAATACTTGAGTTCATTGATATGGAAATCAAAAGTTTTGGAAGTTTTTTAGATACCTAAGGGTTACTATAAAATACTTTCTTCGAAGGAAGAAAAAAAAAGGAACAAACATTTAAAGAATTTAAAGTAATGAAAACAAGATTTCTATTGACAAGTTCAAATTTAAAACAAGTAATTCTCAAACAGAAAAAGTGCATAGAAGAAACAAAAACAAGAATAAGAGTTGAGTCACGTTGCCAATTCTAAGGAGGCGTGTTTCGTTTAATTTTAAAAATAAATTATTCTAAAAAGATTAAAATGTTTGATAATCAATCAAAATATTTTTTTAGACATTTTTAAAGTATATTGTAAACATTTTTTTATTAAAAAATGGTTTAAATAAAAATAATTTCTTTGAAAAGCATATATTTTTTCTCTAGTCAATTCAAACGGCCTGACATTTACCCCAATGTTTTAAGCTTGAGGTTTCTTCCTCACTTTGATGACCATCAAGAGAAAAATAGAGATGTCTACGGGACGAGACCGGGATGCCATTCCCCATTTCCGTCCCCGCTCCCCATTTTATTCTCCATCCCCGTGAAATTCCCCACGGGGATCGGGACGAGGATTCCCCGCAAGGAATTTTTTCCGTTACCTTTTTTTTTGTAAAATGACAATTAATTTAAATCATTAAGATAAGCAAATTTTAATTAAATAATTAACTTTATCACTAAATTGTTTATTATGGTTAGTTTTATATGACAATTTAAACTTAAAAATAAATTACTCAAATTTTGGCCTAAAAAAACTAATTAATTTTTTAGTAGAAAGAAAAAAATATAAATCAAATTATTCACATATATAATCTAAATTTAAACATTCAATTTAAATATGTTCATTATCTTTCCCAATAAATAATCAAATTTAAAAATTAAATGTAATATTTATATAATAATAATAATAACATAATATTAGATAACTATACTAAATAAATAAGTAAAAGCTAATCGGGGCGGGGGTGGGGCCGGGGTAGGGGCGGGGAGCCGTCCCCGTTTAGCTAACGGGAAATTTTTTCCCTCATTCCTTGCCTAATCGAGGAACCCTACCCCATTCGAGGTAGGATCCATCTCCGTAGAGAAATTGGACCTCTCTAGAGAAAACCCTCATAAAAACAAAAATAAAAAATAAAAAATAAAAGATAGGAATTTCCCACAACTTATTATGGGGATTTACAAAACCCATTTCATCATTATCCATTTTATTACCGAAGTTCGAAAAGAAAAAAAAGTGCTTTATTAAGTATCCAAATCGAATTATTTTGGTTTAATTTGATCTCTTTTGGTGACTATTTCGTTTTTCATTATTCATTTTTTAAAATTAAATCTATTTTATTCATTTCTTATCATGATTTGCATCTTTCATAAGTATAATGGTTAAATTCTTAACAAAATTCCAAAAACAAAAATAATTTTTTAAAAATCAATTTTTTTAATTTTCAAAATTTGACTTCTTTTTTAAACCATTGGTAAAAAGTATATAACAAAGAAAGAAATTAGAGATGGAAAAATGTCTTTAAGCTTAATTTTCAAAAACATAAATTCAAAAACCAAATCATTATCGGGCCTTTGTTATCTAATTTTTACAATATTTTAAAAAATCAAGCCAAGTTTTGAAAACTAATTAAAGTAATATTTAAAAACTATTGTTGTTTTTGTAATTTGGTTAAAAATTCAACTCTTGTACTTAAAAAATATGCAAAACATTATAAGAAATTGAGAAATATTTTTTAAAAAATGAAATGATTATCAAACGAAATCTAAATTAATCTCACACAAACTTTCTCACTTCCAAGGTTACATAATAAAAGTTTCAAAATAGAACCTTAAAGGAGGTTATATCACTCATATTTTAGCTTTAACAACAAAACATAAAAGTGGGTATTTAATTAACAATTAGTTTAATCCAAGTTTGAAATTGCAAGATTTAGAATTGGTATGAAAGGGTCAAAATACCAAATATTGATTGGCTTATTTATCAAAATAGATTTTGACTCACATTGATTTAACTAAGAGCCTATAACTACTTTTGTGGCTATAGGAAGTTAGGAACTAAAACAAGGAGCCTCACTTATTGCTTATATTAATGCCAACCTCTTTGTGGGCTTTGCACATTAATGTTGGAAAAATACACATGTGGGACATTTTTTTTTTTTTTAATTAATAATAATGACAAGGTAAAATATATTTTTAATCCTTTAAATTTGAATTTAAATGTCTATTTTGGTCTTTAAACTTTTAAAATAGACACTTTTAATTCCTTGAATTTAAAAAAATGTTCAAAATATTTCTTAAATTAATTTAATGGTCAGTTAGGATAATTATAGCTTGGTGACTTGGCAAATTATGTAATTATTTTATAAATAATTTCACCATCTTCTTTGAAGAAAACATCAACACCCACTTTTCAATTAATTCTGTTTATTACATCTAAAATCTTTTTCACATCTTTGCTAAAATGAGCCATTTAAGAAAAACACCCTATATTAATTAAAAAGATACTCATTTACCCTCCTTAACTTTTAGATTGTATCAATTTAAATCTTTAAGTTTTATGAGTGTATCAAATTACATTTTCTATTACATTTTTTGTTAGGATAAACATCATGTGAGACTAATAATTTTTATCAATTAAACCTCTAAACTTTTATAAGCTAATTTAGACTCTCAATTAAGGTTTCCTTTTGAAAATTATCCATGCATCAATTATAATCGTTCACTTTATTTGTCCGACATTTGAAAAAGTTTATACACGTCTAAGAATTGAATGTATGCACGATTTTCAATCCTAATCTTATTAAAAGATCTCAATTGATTCACTTATAACAATTTAGACGTTTAGTTGTACAATTATCTGTTCCGTACGATACTTTTTTTTATTAAGTTTGAAGAAGGTATAAGTTGACACAATCATAAAAATTCAGTATCTAAATTGATACAATTATTAGTTTTGAATTTAAATAGATATGAACTCCAAAATTTAGAAGTATAAATTGATATTTATCCTATTTATTGAGTAACAGTATCACTAAGTCGAAATTTTGAGTAACCAAATAACTAATATTATGTTTATTTACAAACTTTTAAGTGAGAGGCAGTCTTATTTTCTAAAAATTTAAAATGTATTAGAAAAGATTGATGAAGATATTTTTTCCCAATGTGTTCTCTTACCTTTATCCTTAAAATTGAAAATTGAAAATCTTTAACATCCTTACCCTAACATTAATCTTTTGGTTTTTCAAAAAAGAAAAGATGAAAATATTATGTCAAAATTGAGCAAATATTATGTTAAAATGGAACAAATTGACATGATTTTCTTTTCTAAAAGTTGAAGGTTTAATCCTCCATTATGTAATTATTATATTAATAAAGGATGAAAAATTATTCTAACTGCTATCCCAATAATACAAGGTCAGCTCCATAAGACCTAAAATAAAATATTAAAGAAATATTGGTACTATATGCATATATATATATATATATGCCACTCAACATTTGGGACCATATCTTATATTTATATAATTATATTCTTAAATCTTAAATTAAAGAAAGGGACTAGTCCAACTATTTGATTTTTTAAAATATATAAATATATATTTGAATACAAACAAACAAAATCATTTGACAGAAGTCTCAATGGCTTCCTTTGATACTCTTAATTAAATAAACTAGCACATAGCTAAATTGAGAAATTAAATTCAAAGGAAAATAGATTAAATATACAAATTATAAAAATAACCCTATATTAAACCTAAGAAATTCAAATAAATGGGTGGCTTCCATTTTATATGTATGCCAAATTAGGAAGAGCTTGTGGCTTATTAAAGAAGGCATTGCCTTTTGCTAAAACCAAAATAAATTCATCTCAACTAAAACCAGGCATACACCCTCCAACCACTTGTTTGGTTAAATTTTTTCACAAGTATTTGCAATTTTAGACCTCCCTTTTCCATCTTTGCCCTTCAAATGCAGAGGTGTGGCTTTAACACAAGTCAATTATTAAAATTTAGCCTCTACTCTAACCATTTTGTTTTTAATTTTATCTTTTTGAAAATTTTACTTGCTTTCACATAATTTTTTGGTAATTTTTTCAGTTTTCTAACAAACATATTTAAATTCTAAGAAAATTTTCAAAAGCTAAAGTCTCATTTGATTATTATTTCATTTTTAATTTTTGAAATTTATGTTTGCTTTTTTCCTAATTTTCTTATCATGATTTTCGTTTGTATTAAATAACATTTAAATTCTTAGTAAAAATCTAAAAGCAAAAACAACGTAGTTGTTAGTTTTCAAATTTTGATTTATTTTTTTAAAAAAATAAGTAAAAAATAGACAACATAACATAAAAATTTAAAAGTGAAAATAGAGTTTATAAATTTAAATTTCTAAAAACTAAATGTTAATCAAACGGGTCTACATTTTTTTTAGTTTTCTAAATTTAGCTTTGCAGTAAAATAAGAAAATTATAGGTAAAAATAAAGAAGTAGTAAGCTTAATTTCAAAAACTAAAAATTGAGAATAAGATGGTTATCAAACAAGATGAGAATCAAATTATTTGTCAAATTCAAGCTTCTATCTAAATGAAAAAATGGATCCCAATGGCTAATTATTAAGTTTTTTTCTGCCACCAAGAGAGAGGCCATGTAATTTCTCAACTTCCATCTAGCTAAAGCCAGTGGGGTTCTCAACTTTCAAGGCACACATTAATATGTCACAACTGCCCCTATGAATCCCATAAATGCACTGCCAACCATATTACTTACTTTGTTTTCTTTATAAACTCTTTAGATCTTTGGTCTTCTCTTCACACCCTCAAGTAATCTCTAACTCATTTTGCTGCATTTTTGTTTTTGTTCAACATAATTTCCATGGCAGGTGATCTCAATGAAGCTGTGAAGAAAGAGGAGGCAGGTTTGAAGGTGAAAATCATAGGCAAAAGCCATGTCAAACCCAACAAGAAACTTGGTAAAAAACACTGTCAATTGGTCACATTTGACCTCCCCTATCTTGCCTTCTACTACAACCAAAAGCTCCTCCTCTATGGTGACAATGGCGGCGAGGTGAAGTTCCCTGAGACCGTAGAGAAGCTGAAGGATGGTCTCGAGACGGTTCTCGAGCCGTTTCATCAACTTGCTGGGAGGTTGGGCAAGGATGAGGATGGCATTTTTACAGTTCAGTATGACGATGATATGGAAGGCGTCGAGGTGGCCGAAGCTGTCGCCCATGATGTTGCCATAGCTGATTTGGTGGCAGAGGAAGGTACAGCCACCCTTAAGGAGTTGATTCCTTACAATGGGATCCTGAACTTGGAAGGACTACAGAGGCCATTGCTGGCTGTTCAGGTAAAATAGAAATTAAATACTATTTTGGTTGATATTTGGAGTGCAAAAAAAAAAATTGAAAATCTGAAAAATCAAACCGATTTACTGGTTTGGTTTGGATTTTTAGTATAAAATTAGACATATTGATTTGTATTTGAAAAATAAAAAATGATTTGGATCGATTTTTTATTAGAAAAATCAATCAAAACCAAACTGAAGGTATATAATATATATAATGGAGCATATATGTTTATCATTTTGGTATCTTTTAATATTTTAATTATTAAGAAGCATGTAAATTTGTTGTTTAGAAAAAAGATCAATTATTATGAACCATATATGTTTGTTATTTAGAAACGTACCAAGAAAACAAAATGTCCAATTTCAGTTTATAGAAGAAAAAAAAATAAACCCAATTTTAATTTGAAAGTGGTGAAAATGACACATTCAAAAGAAAGGTGGAAATAAAAAAAAAAATGGAAGACAAAAATGAAAATGCAAAAAATTGAGAACTAAACTAATAATAAACTAAACCAAACCATTGATTTTGTTCTTTATTGGACATAAGTTTGTATCTCTTCTTATAACTAATGGGTTTAGTTTGGTTTTTAATTGGCCTTAAAACGGAAAAAACCATATTGACACTATCACTCGTAATTGTTGTACTTCAATAAATCTTAAATTTAGTTTTCAAAGTTAATTCTTACTGAAATTGATTAAATAATAATAATAATTTTCATACTGATAAATACAATATGTGAATATGTTTTCAAAAGTTATAATAAAAATGTTAAAATATAACAGAAAGTTTTTTTTTTTCAAAAATCAACAATAAATTAGCAACTAACACTATATTTAAGTATAGGGACTAAAATGGGATAAATGAAAGTAAAAGACTAAAATTGAACTAAAAAAACATATTTTACCAAAAAAAAAAAAGAAGGAAAGAAAATCACTTCCATGCAGATAATAAATTCTTTTTTTTTTTCCTTTTATTTTTACTAAGCTCTTTTTAAGATACCATATAAATTGACATGTGTTTTATCTTTTCTTTTATTAATAAACTGAATTTTGAATACCTTTGTTATTCTGGCTTCCAAGAGTTGCTGATCCCTGAGGCAATATAGTATCATCACGAAAGTGGGCCTGGGCCCACTCGTTCAACGGTCCAAGCTCATAACAAAATAGTTGTAATTGACCCATGGATCAGCCTTAGACGGCCCACTAACACCATATGCTGTTTCTTTTTTCCGTCTAGATAACCAAGCTTAAAGACGGAGTCGCGATGGGGTGCGCGTTCAATCACGCCGTACTTGATGGAACCGCCACGTGGCATTTTATGAGTTCATGGGCTGAGATCTGCCGCGGGGCCCAGGACATATCCGTCCCTCCATTTCTCGAGCGTACCAAAGCGCGTAACACACGAGTGAAACTCGACATATCCCTTCCACCGGAACCCGCCGCCGCTAATGGCAATGCAGCGGCGGCGAAACCGCTAAAGGAGAAGGTCTTCAAATTTACAGAAGCGGCCATTGAAAAGATCAAATCAAAAGTGAACTCAGCAAATCCACCATCGAACGGCTCAAATCCATTCTCCACTTTCCAATCACTGTCCGTCCACATATGGCGCCACGTCACCCAAGCTCGAAACCTAAAACCAGAGGACATCACCGTCTTCACCGTCTTCGCAGACTGCCGCAAACGCGTCGATCCGCCAATGCCAGAGAGCTACTTCGGAAACCTAATCCAAGCTATATTCACCGGCACCGCCGCAGGACTACTACTGATGAATCCGCCGGAATTCGGCGCTGGAGTGATCCAAAAGGCAATCGTTTCACACGACGCAGCGGCGATCGATCAAAGGAACAAAGAATGGGAGAGCGCGCCGAAGATCTTCGAGTTCAAGGACGCCGGAATGAACTGCGTGGCAGTGGGGAGTTCGCCGAGATTTAAAGTGTACGAGGTGGATTTCGGATGGGGAAAACCGGAGAGCGTGAGGAGTGGATGTAATAACAGATTCGATGGGATGATGTATCTGTATCAAGGGAAGAGCGGAGGGAGGAGCATTGATGTGGAGATAAGCTTGGAGGAAGAAGCAATGGCGAGGCTGGAGAAGGATAAGGAGTTTGTTACAGAGATTTAGGGTTTCGCAGTGGTTGAATAAAGTGGAAGAGGAGGGAGTTGGAAATGATGATGATGATGGGATTTTGAATTTCTCGGGGAAATTGCTTTTTTTTTATATATATATATATATTGTTATTATAATATTTATGTCACTTTTTTAAATTGGGGAAAGGCATTCCATTTTTATTTTAAGAATGAAATTGGAACTTTATAAGTTACAAGACAGCCAAGCCGAAGCAAGTGGTGGATAGATATATCGCCGGGATGAAATGAAACTAATTATCTTTTTTCTTTTTCCTTTTTTTTAATTATAAATTTAATCTCTATAATTTAGAAAAATTGTATAATTTAGTCCTTATGATTTTAAAACTTCATCAATAGTCCCTATAATTTAAACTTTAGTATCTATCCTTTGATAAAAGTTCTCATAAATAGTTCCTATAATTTGATAAAAGTTCTCATAAATAGTTCCTATAATTTGATAAAAGTTCTCATAAATAGTTCCTATAATTTGATAAAAGTTCTCATAAATAGTCCTAATGTAAGAACAATTTGTGAAGGTTTTTATTATATTATAGAGACCAAAATCTGACATTCTTCAAATCATAAGAACCAAATTTATAATTGGTTAAAAACACTTTTGTTGCTTGAACTTTCATAAAAGTACTAATTTAGTCCTTGGATTATAGTTTATAACGATATTTAATCTTTATACTTTCAAAATTCAAGGATTAAGTTCTTACATAGTAAAATTTAGGGATTAAACTTTAAAGTTCAAAGTTTAAGGGCTAGATTTTTACTTTCAAAATACAAGTTTTAAAGTTCAAGAATTAGATTCTTATATAGTAAAGTTTAGGGACTTAATTGTTACAAAATTGATAGTACGAGGACTAAATCGTTACAATCCAAAGTTCAAAGACTAAATTGTTTCTTATATGAAACTGTAGGGACTAAAAGTGATTTTTAATTTTTATAATTTAAGTTTTTTTTTTTTTTGTTATATTACTTTTTTTTATTAAAAAAAAAAGATTAAAAGTAACTATGAATAAAAACTGAAAAACCAAAAAGGACAAACATAGACCTTCCTATTTGCAAATTTAAAACTTTGGAAATTTATTTTAAAGAGTTGTTGAATTAGTTTTGTTTTAAAAGTTATTTTCATATAGCTTCTTCTTCATTTTCTTCATTTTCTTAGTTTATTTTTAATTTTTAAAAACACTAGTTAACTGTCATGTAAGATAACTAATTTCACTTCAAATCCCAAATATAGACCTTCCTATTTGCAAGAATTCTTAATTGATGAGTTATGTATGCCTGTATACAAAATTGCATCGAACGATGAAGATTTTGTTGTTTAAGTTTTTGTATTTTTTTTCTGGGGTAGAGAGATTGAGGATTGAGTGTAATAGGAATGTAGGAATTTGAATGTAATCACCATCTTAGTTAATTCATTAGGCTCATCCTCTAAAGATTCAATATACAGTATTTTGAGTGCTTTCTCAAAATAGTATAAAGAAATTGTATTATAATTCTAATAAAAAATTCCCCCCTCCTTTTGAAGAGGGCGAATACAAGTAGAAGTCCAACTCATGATCTATTAGACAAGGTAAAATGTTTCAATCATCGAATTATGTTTAGATTGATAACCACCTTGGATATAAAGGAATTAAAATCCATGGAAGAAACTATATGAAAAGAGGAAGGAATTCTAATTAGTAATCCAACAAAAATCATCTTACCCAATGCCTAGAAACTAGTTAAGTTCCAATAAAATCACTTCTCTCACATGAGGTTCAAACACTAAACACATATTTTCTAAATTGGCCACCTAAAGAACATGTTGTATCACCATCCAATCAATTGATGAAACAACAAATGCCCCTTCATCCAAAATCTCTAATAACTTTATGACTCAGTACCAGGGGGTCGGGGAACTGAGGCAGGTGATTCCTCAGCCTTACCAGTTCCAAGATTTTGGAGTTCAGGAGCTGCCGTGGTAGGTTCTTCGATGGTTCCTGTTACAAGTTCATATATGTCAAAGTGATGGGCGGGAGAGAAAATGAAGATCACGCTAGAACCATTTGGTTTTTTATTTTTTAAAAATTAAGTTTATAAAAACTACTTTTACCTATTGGTTTTTATGTTTGTTTTTAGAATTTGACTATGAATTCAAATGTTTAGTTAGGAAAAATGAAAATTATGATTAAGACCAAAAACCAAATGGTTATCAAATGGAACCTTAGAGATTTGATTTTAGCAACCTTCAGGCTGTACTTGGGATCCACTCTGGCTTTCTGCTGCAAAATTGGTTTGGAGCTGATCTTGAGCGTTCAGCTGCTCTTCTGTAACCTTTAGGTACTCTTCAGAGGTATAAGCTTTGCTTGCCGATGAAGAATCATCTGCTGTTTAAATACATAAGAAAACAATCTCTTTCATAATCGTATCATAATTCAGGCTGACAGAATGATGATTCTATAACCCAACTGATTGTCTCGTTCATAACATTTGTAGACACGATGCCCAACAGGTAACCAATTCTATTTCACGCTCTCGATCTGGCTTGGTTTGACAATAACGTTGTTTTTGTTTTCTGTTTTCAAAAGATAAGGCTGCTTACGAATATTTTTCCCCATTTGTCATTCTACTTTTCTATGTAGCTTTAAAATATTTTCTATAATACAAGTACCGGTAACAGATAAGAATATGGATGATAAACAAATTAATCACTCACTTGGTTCAGCTACTGCAACAGACTCTTCGGCTTTAGGAACAGGTGGTGGGTCTGAGTAGGTATTCAATTTGCTTGAGTTGTATGAGCTGTTGACTGAACTCGAGATTTCATCGAGACCAATTTCTCGCTCAAGCGAGGTCTTGAATTCTCTAGAAACGTCCTATAGACATAAATCAAGAACAAAAAATTACAATAAGAAGGTTTCTAAGAAGTTATACTGGAAAATCTCAAAAACTGAAGTATAACTACCTGAAGTTCTCTTATAGTGGGTTGAAATGCACGTAAGGTCTTCCCCAAATTTCGAGCAACCTGCATATAAATAAGTTAAGTCAACTAAATTCAAGTCCAATGAAAATACTTGCTAATATCTTTTACGTTAAATCTTCTAAAAAATTTAACAAAAACCTGTCCAAATGGTTTCCGGTCTTTTGTTAGACTTGGTAATCACTATCATTTCAAGATTTTTTATTTTTTTTTTTAATGATGCGAAGTCCTAGATGCTCTCAATAAAAAACAAATTCCCTTTTGTTTGATGGTTAGGATAGTTAAATTTTCAAAACAAAACTTGAGGTTGATCTATTTTGGAATCCAGTTCCAAGTTCAATGGATAACCTTACTTGAACAAGATTTTTTCTTCCTAAAGCTTCAAGTTCCTGGAGGCCTAACGCTATACATGTTTTGATTAAAAAGAAGATTTTTAGAATTTCCACTCAGGCAGAACGCAATACATGTTTGGATTAAATGGCAAGATTTCCAGGACTTGTCGTCTTCCCCAGCCAATACCTTGGAAGTTTACAAAAAGAGATCCTAATGGGTTGAAAATGAGAAAAGAAAGTGACAGACAACCTGTTTGGACTACAAAGCCAGCAAATAAGATTCGTTAAATTTGATCATTCACCATCCATAGTCCATAGATCTTCAAGTACATAATGCTGCCGACTTCCAGATGAGCAACAACATTCCTTTGATCTTAACAGTCAGAAGAGCAAATCAAAATCATTCCAGTCTAACAAACCTAAACTATGAAACCGCAAGCATTCTCCATCCAAAGTTAAGAATATTGTAGGCGACCTAGGAAACCGACAGCGAGGTTTTTTTGTAACATGAACCTGCCATAAACATATTTGATTGCCACAGAGGTCAAAGCTCAGAATATTAAAATCAAGAAGTATGAAACACCAAAGAAAAAGGATTTTCCATCAGCCTTTCACCCATAATCTGTGCAGCTTCATCTTAGACTTGGAGATAGAGGAATCAGGGGAAGTTCCAAAAGTATTGTCTTATATAATTGCATTCTCAAATCATTACCTTAGCCGCCAAGGAGCAGCCCTGCTGAAGCTATGGGATGTTTTGGGGAAGTTTCTTAAGTTCTTGAGTTCCAGCATCCAAGTGGAAAGCTCAATCTCCTGAAGGTTACATTGGGTGCACAGGGCTAGTAGTAGGATGGACCCAATACCATGGATATATAACTGGATTATAATCTTTTTACAATGAGACGGGGTTAAGGGCCCAAGGGTACCCTTAATCCTCACTAACATGCATTCTTTTAAGACTGCACATTTATATTTATAACAACAAATTTTTTAATATCGTTAAAATATTAATCTCCACATTTCAAATGGTTTCAGTCTCAAAATTTAAAGTTACTCTGACCTTTTTATATATCAGCGTCGCACAAAATTCTTTATAAAACTTTTACCACATAAAAGACAAAGACAGTTATCTCATTTCTCAGCACTTCAAATATGACATCGTGATATAAGTAATAACTGATAGAATCCTTTCAGAGAAGAGTTCCTTATCACTCCCTGATTTTGAAGTTACTAAAACATGAGCTCAAGTCTTTTCTTCCCAAGGAGTTTCTATATACTTAGGTACATGCCCCCTTAAGTTACTCTTTCTTTCTTTCTTTCTTTCTTTTTTAAATATCTACGAGTGTTCAGACAAGAGATACACCTCAATTATTCTCACAAGACAATTGTTTAACTTTGCTGCATTTGGTTGTCAAGATAACTCATAGGATATTAAATCTTAGGTATAAGTGATCACTATGACTTCATTGAGGAAAAAATGAAAGAATACAGGGGCATTTTAAAAAAATCCCTATGAAACCCCACTAAAGAAAGGGGGTCTAGCTGAGTAGAAGTTTGCCTAGAGAGTAATTACAAAAAATATTTGAAACTGAATCCAAAAGAGAAGCATGAAATCTCACTAAGGACCAAATCTCATTAGGGACCCTTTCCACACCTCTAAACACTCCCTTGATTTTCTCTCCCGCGAAGATCCCACAAAAAAGCACACACCCAGACAAACCACAAAAAACGACCTCTGTATCTAAAAGGCAGATGAGAACTCATTACCTCTAAGCCATTTACTATTTACGATAGCTCTTGTGTCACTAGGCTAACCCATGTTGATTACGCGTTAAGCCTCCTTAAGTTACCAACAAACCAAGTGATAAGAGTGCATCCAATACATGGGATTTCCCCTAAAACACTTTAACATATACACACCAATGATTGAAAGCCTATTAAAAAAATTAGGAAACTACCCTTCTTGTCATCAACAAGAATACAACATACTTGTTATGGGTGATTTTAGACTAAAAGGTATAATCGTCACAAGAACGGAGAAAACAAAACTAAGAAAATAATAGAATCAGGGCTAGCATCGGTACCCAAGGCCGGAGTGGACCTGAACAGAAGAGTTGACTTCGACCAAGAAAGAAAATGTTAATTTTGGCATCAACACTACTTATTCCTCCACAGTGGCTCAAGACAATAAAGACTAGAGTATTAAGGTAAGTGAAGTTTCATGTTGCTATTTCAAACTTTGATCAACAGCCACCAATTCCAAAACCTAACAGAATACCTTAAACGAGATGACATCTAATTTCTGAACATAATTCTATCATTCTGACAACGGCGCACCTTTTGCCGCCGTCAAGAAAACATCCAACAAGAAAATAGACAAGGTTCTTGACGATTATTCATCCAGTAAAACGTTGGCAGAATACTTCAACCAATGTTCAGATTCAGCACCGAGTTAAAACGTTTAAACAAAAGAAACACATCTGAAGCAGCCAAATATCTCCAAAATTTCAGTCATCTACATGATTTATATAACTAACCTCAGCAAGACCCTTGGGACCAAAGACTAACAGAGCCACTACCCCAATAACCAGTGCCTCGGGAGCTCCAACCCCAAACAAAGATGCAAAAACTGCTTTCCCCTTAGGAATTCTTTTCCTTCTCTCTGCGACAACACCATTTTAGAGCAAATGAAAAAAGGAAAAAGATCAATAAACACATAATTCAAACAAATATGATAAAGTATTTGAACCTTTGATCATCAAAACGAATATCCATACCGGGAAACTTTCCTCCGTTAGAGATACCCAAATGCTTTAAACCATTCCATGGAGAGAAAAGGCCGAGACCCAGTGGGAAATTACACAAGGAGAGACGAAATTTGGGGGTTCTGGGGTATAAGATGGAAGAGGAAGGTGAAGTGGAAGGTGCAGGTCTTGAGCAAGCAGAAGAGGAAGATGGGGAAAATGGGAATGTGGAAACTGAAAATTTGGAAGCCATGATTATGAGAACAACCATGAACTGGGGGAGACCCAGCAAACAGATAGTCGCTAATTTGGACACTGCTTCAGTCCCTTCTGATTCGCCATAGCCTTGCATTTTTTTTATTTTTTTTAATTGTAAATTGTAATTTTATTTTTTCAACTTGTAAATTTTACTATAAATATATATTCGTTTCGAAATTTATTAACAAATTATCAATCGCGACTTTCTTGAAATTTTTATTCCCTATCCAAAATGGCTTTCGTTTAAATTTGAGATAAGAATAATACCTTCTTTTTTTTTTTTTTTTACCTAGGTTTGGCTTTAAATTTTTTTCATTTTTTTGTTTCAATTTAATCATTAAATTTATAAATGTTATAATTTTATCTTCGATATTTAAATTTTTTATTTCAATTTGATCATTGAATTTCAAGATTTTTTGTTTAACTTCAATTTTTCATTAATATTTGTTTTCATCAATTTCTATTAATTAATTAAAAATAATTATGAAGTGAAATTTTAAATTTAAAAGTGATAAACAATAGTGAAACTTAATTAATTATAATTCTTTTAACGATTTTTAATTTATTAACATAAATTAACTCTAAATACGAAAAATGAGTATTTAGTGAAAAATAGAGTTTAAAAATACAAATATTGAAAAATATGGACCAAATTGAAGCAAAATTCAAATATTAATTGTAGCATTTTGAAACTTGATTAAATTAACCAAAATGACAACTTAAGGATTAAATGTGTAACATTTTGAATCCAAACCTAAGGGACCAAAAAAGTATTTTTCTCTTTGAGAGAAATGTCACTTTTGTCTATTTGGAATATATGAACTAATTACTGAAAAACAAAATACATTCATTTAGGCTCTATTTGATAACAATTTTGTTTTTTGTTTTTCTTTTTTAAATTTAAGCCTATGGACACTATTTTCACCTCCAAATTTCTTTTTGTGTTTACTTTTTACCAATGATTTTAAAAAACCAACCTAAATTTTGAAAACTAAAAAATAGTTTTCAAAAAGTTATTTTTGTTTTTAAAATTTAGTTAATAATTCAACCATTAAAGATGCAAATCATTATAAAAAATGTGGATGAAATAGATTTAATTTTCAAAAACAAAAACCAAAATTAAATGGTTAACAAATGGAGGCTTAACCATTATATTATGGTCTATACTTTATACAGATATGTTTAATCTTAAAAAATAAGTTGCGATTCCTAAAGATAGAGATTTTATCCAATTAAGAATAGTTAATTATTGAATCCAGGGAATGATAGTGAATGTTGTAATTATATATATATATTTATATTTATATTTAATATTTATTAATTTTCAAATTTAATTAAAAGTTTATCATAAGATCTTCTTAGAATCAACTTTCCATGGGGAAATGACAGTACGTATATTTATCCATATATACTGTTTATAAACGAAAAGGGAAAAAAAAAATACTCTCATCTCATGTACTAAAAATTTGATGTTAAAAATCGATATTTTTAAGCCATATTTCGTGTTTCTATTTTTCTTTTTAGAGTCACAAATTCATAATGATGAGGACATTTTCTGTCTAGTCTATTGTTGGATCAAAGGTGGGCAATAAGGTTGGAATGGGGCGGAGATTTTCCATCCCCGTCTCCGCGGGATATTTCCCCATCCCAATTTTTTTTTGGTAATATATATATAATTATATAGATATTTGTAAAATTAATATATATTTATATGGTATATATATAATTATATATTTTATATATTTATTTGTAATATATATATATATATATATATATATAACGAATAAAAAAAGCTAATCGGGGTTGGGGTCGGGGTCTGGAACTCCCTCACCCTGTCCCTGACCAAGGACCCGGTTATAATCCCTGATCTGACCCCATCCCCGATCAAACTGAGAATTTTCTGCCTCGATCAGAACGGAGATCCGATTCTACAGGAATTTTTGCCAACCCTAGTTGGATTGCCCTTTGGCCCAAAGCATAGTGTTTTTCCTTACTTTAGTAAGCTTTCATATAGAATAGGAAAGAATATGATTGATCTTGAATGTGGAATAAAAAAGATTTTGATTTGTATTGTATTATGCATAAAATCTTAAATGTGGATTGACCCAAAAAGTTAGCTCCAAAACAACTAGCTTTGATAAAATCTTAAATTATCGATTGATCTAATAATTTAAACTGATGGATAAAGATAAATTTAATATCATATCATCTAACATTAATCGATTACAAAACATAACAAAATAAAAGTGGTATAAGTTACAAACCAAAAGTTAATTTCAATACAATATAAAATTAAACACATGCAATTAAGTGATTAGTGCAATTTAATCAACATTAAATAAACTATCATTCTATCAAGACGACATATTATTTATTTATTTAATCTTTAATGTGTTTTATTAATTAAATAATTATAAAAATGAAGGATTGAATCTCAACTTCAAAAGAGACGGTGCATGTTAATTACTGCTGACCTAAGGTTACTACTTCCATAATAGTCAAGAATATTTATACTAAAATAACAAACAATTCAGTTGCTACATTTTATTTTTTTTGGTACTTGGAAACCAAACCCCAACAAAAATCTCTCAAATTTAAAAATTGTCATGGATTGGTGGGAAAATATACTCAACCATATTTGATGTAAATGTTAGATTCGTGGGGCGGAATTGGAAAATTAAGTGCATTGAGGCCTACACATTACAGTTTAGCCATAAATCATACCATTCAAAAAACGACCATTTTTCTAATTGGGTATCTGGTTTTAGCCAACCTATGTAATTTCTCTTTATTTGTAAATAGGGTAATCCTAATAAAGGATCTATATTTCATTAATGTTTAAGTTGTTCCTTATTTACAACAATGTCTAACTTTCCTTAAAAATTACAAAAAATATTAGGATAAAATTACTATTTAGTCCACGACCAACAATTAATTATAACATTTTTTAAAATTGGAAACTCAACAGTCACACAAGTTTTTTTAAGAAAAAATAATTATTTTACAGATTTTAAAAAAGATTTTTAAGGAAACTCAAGGGTCATTCTTAGAGATGTCCAACAAAACCAATGGGGTCGGATAATAGGGGAAGGAGTGTGGAATTATTTTTTTTCATTTGCAATTTGGGGCCGGGGATGGGAATATATTCCTGACCCCGACCCCGAATCTGCCCCCTCCCGACTTTTGTATATAAATTATAAATTTATAATATATATTTATATTAATATTAATATTGTAGACTTGGTTAGGATAATTATGGAGGTTTTAATTATTTAAGTTTAAGACTTTATTACTTTAATTCCTTAGATATCGTAATATTTAAGATAGGATATTCTAATTTTGAATTTTAATTTATGAGTATTTAGCATTTTAATTATATCCTTTTTAAATTGAATGTGTATTTTTTTTATTACCAAAATTGACAATATTTTATTTAAATGAAAGTTGTATTGGACATGTTTAAGGAATTGTTAAAAGTATATATTTAATTGAAATAAAAAAAAAATTGTTAGAAAAAGATGATGGAGGAGAAATTTTTCCGCGGAGAACTTAATCCACACAAAATCCCCGTGGCAAAATTCGTGGGGACGGGGAATGGAATAGGGGGCGAGGACGGGGACAGGGAGGGCTTTCCCGTCCCCGTGCCGTCCCGTACATCTCTAGTCATTCTTAATTAATGAAAAAGATTTTCAAACAAAGTCGGCCCTTGGAGGAAATCGTCTGAGAGAAAGAACACATCCCTCTCGATCCCGAATATGGCGGCAAGAAAACGAAGTTCCGACAATAAGAAGACGAAGCCCTCCGATCTCAACAACCTTTTGATTCTGACGACAAGAAGACCAAGCAAGAATGATTCGAACAATTTCCTTTTGATTCCGACGGTGACTTCCCTTCAATTACAACATTGAAATCTATTCTAACAGTGATCAACCTTAGCGATTCTAATGATGACTTCTAGTATGTTTTCAATTTTCCTAGTGATTTCGACATATTTCATATGTGTTATTGTTTGGAACATATCACCAATTAAATGTATTGTTGGGATTCTTGGATTCCTCAGTAAATCAAATATTGGATTGTTGTTGGGATTTAGGCAATGGTTTTGCTTTCATATATAAATTATGGTTTTTTTATATATACTGGTTTACTATAATAAATTATGGGTTTTTAATATATTCTGATATATATGAAGGGGAACATATATGATATTCACCAAATGTGAAGGAACAAGGCCATGAGCGATAACATGGGGATCGATCCCAATTCTTATTTTCACATAATACAAAATTATGCAATTTCAGTAATTTACAACATGCGTAAAAAAATAACGGAGATGAAAATAGGTTTCAGATTACTAACCTTTGAAGAAATCAACCTTTACGAATTTCTTCTCTAAAAACACAAACATTCCAAACTCCTTTGGATCATGAAACCTGAAATACAACAATCAATAAATCCAATCCGTCAGACACCACCACAAGATTACCAAGGTATTCTTCTCATAGTTGAAAAACCACAAGAGTTGTGAGCTCTATGTCAATTTTTTGGAAAAGGAAGAAAACAAATTAGAGAGAAGACTGTTAGGCAGAAAGATTTCTTTTTGGGAAGAGCAAATCAACCATCCATCTCTCTCAAACCCTCGGTGAGTTTTGGAAGAAGACAATTCCTTTGTCAAATCACCCACACTCCACTATCCATCAAGAGAAAATAGGGGAGTGAAGTTATTTTAACAACTCCCTCCCTTTAATTTAAATTTAAGTTAAAACAATTTTAATTTAAATGTTAATGATATAATAACTAATTTATTATATATTATACATAACTATATGTTATATCAAATATAATACATAACCTATAATTTATATTATATCAAATATAATATAATATATAGTTTGTTATTCTCTCAATAATTTGTGGTATTTAATATAAATCAAATTTATATTAAAATTAATTATATGAATCTAATCCATAAAATTTATATTTGAATCATATTCAAATATTTATTTCCTCTCAATAAACTTTATGTTATAATGTATCAAAAACATTACACTAATTATATCACATATAATTAATTTCTTCAATTAATTTGAACAATTCAAATTAATCTAAAATTAATTTGATTTTCAATAACCCCGGTTGAGCTACCGAGAGGACTTTATGGACTTGTAGTTTGAAGTTCTAATGGTACTCAAATAATCAATTGAACTCTTTAATTAAATTATCCAATATCCATTAACCGTCGGGTACTTTACTAAAGACTGACAGCTGCACTTTTCGCACTACAGATATATTTTTGTGTCTAATGGATATAACCAGTCAATAATGCGATGACCCTTCACAAATTACTCGTAAGTATAGCTAGGCCAAAAATTATCGTTTTGCCCCTGTAGTTACATCTAACTCCTTAAATACCATTGATCCCTGTTGTAAACAATAAGTCATAGTCCAACTATACCTAAACCCCACTTGAGTCAGGAAAGGGTGTGACATTACATTACTCAAACCTCAAAATCAACCCTTAAGGGAGCAATTTATCAACTTACCCCGTCGTTGGGGAATGAGTGAATTCCTTCTTGTGTAGTTGTGTTCACAGCTCCTCCATTAGACAAAACTCCAAAATGGTAGGTTTATTGAGTCGGCGATCTGGCCACTCTCACCCATACAAATCAAAAGACTGCCTTCATATATAGGAGTTCACAACTCACTCAGGATTCAGGTCATGTTACCTATGGTCATCTTTGTGAAATGTAAGTCTCTATTATGAACGATGTTATATAATGAGACTAATTATTTCGTGGTCCAAACTTATACAAACTCTTTTGTATAGAATACTCCCACTCACATGTCTCCACATTACAACAATTGTAATATCTACAAAGAGGGACGTATTCGTAGTGTCACCAGGATAAGGTATCCAACCTTACCCATCTAGTACAGACCATTTAGTTATCATTTAAACATGATCCACCTATATGTCTTTACATATATGTTTAAGCTACAGATGATAACTTTGTATGTTAGTTTATTGGTTTGTGGGTTCAATGTTACTAAATGTTAAATAAAACATCTCATATTTCATTAAATAAATAAAATGTTTGTACAATACAATTACAAATTATAGGACCTTACGAGATTTAGGGCATTAACCCCAACATAATGGATACTCTAGCATATTTTATAGATAGTTTTATGATGTATACTCTAGTATATTTTCTTTATAATTCAAATTTAGATTATATCATTTGAATTATGTGATGGGAGAAATTGTGTAATCGAGCTTGATTCTTGGTGGATTTATTGATGTATATGAAGGGTTTACTTTCATAACTGTTATTTTATTCTTATTATCGTGTTTCAATCTCACTTTCATCTCTTCGTTCTGTTTTGTGATATATATTGTAGGCATTATTCGATGTCCAACTACATATAATCTCGAATTCCTATTGGGATTTTGGCATTCAATTTAGGGTTTAAAGTTTAGGGATTACTTTCTACTATCGACCATATTACCAATGGGGTTGCTATCATATATACTATTATATATACTTTGATGTAAATAATGGTTTTCTCTATATACTAGAAGGGGATGTTTTTATGCAATATATTGTAGAATATCTTATTCAAACCACTAAGTATTCCAAATTATTGTTGGGATTTAGGCATTCAAATTTAGGCTTTGAAAAATTTCAAGGAGGTTGTATGAAATATACTCTAAGCATATTTTCTTTACAATTCAAATATAGAATATATCATGTGAGAGGAAAAATTGTGTAAGATGATATTTATGTACAACGAAATACTCGATATATATTTTCGCAATTTCAACTGAATAACTTATATATGTATTTAAGAATACTTGATATTTACGTTTATTGTATATACTGAAATTTAATAGATCATTGAAAACCATTAGCGTTATGAGAAATTCTATAGAATATGATATAACTAATATGTATTATGGTATAACGAATTTATACTTTTAGTCTTTATGATATCAATGAAATGTCAATCATGTACTATTGTACAATATTAATTGTGCGGTAGGATAAATTGTGTAACATGTAATTTACGTACAATTATAGGAAAATTGTTTGGGTAAAATTGTTTTGTGAAAGTGCACGGACTCGACCGTCAATGGCGATAGGTAGGGTGACGACGACGAGCAAGGTGGCTGCGATGGAAGGCATGACGATGGTGGATAAGAGTGTCAGGCTTCACAAAGAATAGATTGGGATGGGCCGCAATGGCAATAGCTTAACAAAGAAAAAGAAGAGATGAAGATGAGAAGAGTTATTGTGCATGCAAACCAAAAGGAACATTTTTCCTCTTTTATTTTTTTTCGATTTATACCGTGGTATATTAGCATCTTCTCTTATTTCTTTTGATGCTTATATAGGAATTTTGATATATACTATGATATATGTATTTGTTTATTTGATATAATGAGGTGAGAAAAAAAAAATAGACTTCACATTTTATGATATACATGCTTATATTTTTGTGATTTATATATTGTGGTTGATACCTTTGTTCATTTGAAAATTATGGGATTTCATAGAATTTATGATTTATATTGTGATATAAATGGAGTTTATGATATATATATATATATATATATATATATATATATATATATTTGTGATATAAGAAATTTATGATATATACTGTGATTTATATCGAATATGGAGTAAATATGTGATTTATATACCGTGGTATAACTAATAAAGAAATTTGATTAAACAAACATTTTAATACGATGTTTTACCATATATTTTTTTATATAATAAATCTCGGTATATTTCATATATTGATTAGCATATTTTCAAACAATTAATACAATGCTTCTGGTTAATTTTCTATAATAAATGCATAATCTATTTCTAACACATTAATTAATATATTTTGTCAATTTCTCTCTCCATCGTTTTTTTTTTTCCTAATTTAAATTGTAAAAAAAAAAAAAAAAAAGACATATAATAAAAATATTTAAAAAAAAAAAAAGTTAAACGTAAAAAATGGTATCTTTATCCTAATTTTCAATTAAATCCTTAAAATAAAATATAAAAAAGCTTGGACATTTATGAAAATTATCCCTCGTAAATATAAACTCACTCCATCCCGCAAGCTTTTGTAAGTAGGCCGGCTTATTGGGCTAAGATGGGGCCCAAGTTCACTCTTTCAGACATTATAATGGCAAATAGGCCCAATTCAGGTATAAACTGTAACAATATTCAATTATAATAATTAATTATTCTATTTTTGTCTCAAAACTTAGGAGTTCGAGTCAAAATCAAGCATTACTAGTTGGATATATAGTGTTTTTGTTTGTCCACAAGCATATAAAATGTCAAACGTGATAAACCCAAATAATATATATTTATATATCTCAATATTATATAAAGTATAAACACGTACATGAAAAACTATAGTCTAAATTAAATGCTTCACATGGGTTGCCAATGTCCCCACCTTCCCAACTCCTATATTCAAGGTACATTTTTTTTTAATCAGAAAAAAAAAAAAAAACCTATTACTCCCAACTATATAATTATCAAACCTTAATATAAAAAGTAGCTAAAAAATAATATCGTCGGTAAAGTAAATAGAACAATATTTTTCAGCGATTGTTTGATATTTCTTATTAAAATCTAGAAAGATGAATTAGATCAAAGGCTTTTAAAATCTTTTATATACAAAAATTTATCACACCTCCTTAATTGTATGTATCGCTCTATAATAATATAATTTTGAATTTTATTGTGTAGTTTTGTTGTGCATTTATGTATAAACCTTTTAAAAGATAGTCAAATATATTTTATTAAAAGAGAGATTTTCGACATATAAATAATAAATTTTACATGTAATCATGATAAATTTGAATGCTAATTAGTATAAGATATTAGAGATACTCTATTGAAAAAAAATGATTGAAGTGACTATTTAAATGGAGAAGAAGACAATTTAAAGGAAAACAAAAGGATGAGTTAAAAAAGATTAAATAATTGTAGGCATAAAGTGAACACACTAAACCAAACCTCTATATATATAGCTAAAAATGCAGCCTTATACATGCATCTATAGTCTTCTACATGTGAATTTTTTAGTTATTTGATATTAATTTTTTTAATGTTGAAAATAGTATTTTATTTAGCTTTGTTTATTTGTTGTCCTAATTTTCTAAAGTGAGTCTCTATTGAGATTGGATTATATTTAAACTAAATAATATAATATATAACTTAAAAATGGAATGAAATTGAAGAAATATGATAAAATCAAAAGAAAAAATGAAAAATTAAGTGTATGCAATTGTTTTTTTTTAAAAAAATATATATATATACGGAGAGGAATCAAACCTTTAATTTTGAAACGAAATATTTTTATTTCAGTTGAGCTATACTTACTTTGCTATTTGTTTGACGATCATCTTGATTATTAGACTAAAATTTTAATTTTTATTTATTTCTAAAATAAAAATTTATATTTAAAAAGCTCATTTTAATGTTACACTTCTAATCATCGTATTATCTTTTATACTCTTTTTAAGTGTAAATTATACTTTAAACAATTAAAGACATTATACTTGTTTGTCCATATATACTATTTGGCTTACTTTCTAAAAACACAAATTAACCTTTAAAAATTACACAATATCACTTCGTATTCTCACAATATAGCTAATCCACATCTTAATGATATACATAAAAACTCATAGAAGTTTACAAATTATCGACTAAAAAAATCCCAAAAAACAATAAAAACGTTCATGAAGACTATTGTCTCAGTCAGTTTCGTTGGTAGTTCAAGTTTAATTTTAGTAAGTTATATAATATACATAGACAACCTATTACTTTGTACCAAAACATTGTATTTAAGCTTATGATTTGTGGTGTTCATAATCTCAAATATGTGCTAAAAATTTCACTGACATCAAATGAATAATACATATATATATAATAATAATAATAATATGTGACTTTTAAAAATTATAGGTCAGCCACCACCTACTTGATAACTCAAACATGTGATATGCTGGTTTAGCTTTTGCAATGTGGGGCCAAAACTACACTAAGCCACCCCATAAAGAGGGGTCAGTTTTTAGCAAAAATATCCAACAGTTCCACACTCTTGGTGGGCCCCATAACAGATTAATTGCTCTATGTTAATTTTTTTTCTTTTTTTTTTTTTAAAATTTAAAAAAGGCTACTTTTCTTTTTTCCATGTTACTTTTTTTTTTTTTTTTTCAGGGTTTCAACTTTCTTTTTTTATTCAATAATACCTTTTTTTTTTAACTTGTCACACGTGTGGCCATTGGTAAAGCCTAAATGCAACCACTAATAATTCTCTACTTTTTCATTCATCACCACAATCTAGTTTCATAGGTATTCATCATTATTTTCCAACTTTGTGGACATTTTCATTTGGAAAATAAGATTTTTTCTAATATTCCAATGACATGGTATTTCATTTGTTCACGCTATAAATTTTATTTCATAAATAATTATAGATTTCGTATTAATATTAGTAATTTATATAAGTGTATTGACGTAGTACACAATAAATAGAGGTAGTATCAAAATTTATTCATACTACTGTAATGTAGAAAATTTTCTCATTTTGAAAATAGGATAATGTTTGTTATTGGTTAAATTACAAATTTGATTTATATGATGTAGAGAAAATTAAAATTAATGCCAATATGAGCTTAGCTCAATTGGCATAATGCAACCTTGAGGTCAGAAGTTCGATTCTCCCACCACACACTTTAATTGCAATACCTTTTTAAAAAAAAATTTAATTCCTATGTTTTTAAAAGTTGGAATTTAGTATTTATATTTAAATTTTAATTATAAATTATGGGACTAAATTCATGCTTTCTCTCTCTAGATCATAAAGATCAAATTTGTATTTTATCCTTTCCTTTATATATATACCTTTTTAGAACTAAATGTAATGAAGACAATATTTTAACTAGGTCATTTTTAAAGGAAAAATTAATTACTCTTTATTTCTCTACTTATTCTACTCACAACTATAAATTTATACAACGATTTTCATTCTTATGAGTAACTAAAATTAAAATTATTATTATTATTATTATTTTAAAAAAAGCAAATTGAGATCACAATTTCTTTGAATAAATCTATGAAAATTTAATGTACTTTTATATTCATCTCAAATATTTTAGTTTTTTTTAATACCAACATATTAGATTGCTGAAGTGAGAAATAGATCCTATGGTATGAGGTTAAGATATAAACACAACACACACAAAAAAAAAAAGACAAAAAATCTGCTAAATACAAAAATAAAACATACTGTCTTGGAAAAAAAAAAGATTAGAAGGAGAAGCGTCATATTGAGTTCCAGTAATAGATTCTCTAAATCATGTGGAACAACAAAAGAAAAACATCAGATCTCACGGCTTGACTAACCATATGAGGAGGAGGACATAAGATATTTCCATGAACATGCATATGATGTCCGTGCCAAATATAATAAATAACAACACATCAAGTAACTCTCTAAACTTTATGCAATAATCAATTACTTATACTAGAATGATAAATGTAATTGAGTTTTATATCTCATCGTGTGATGTATAGAAAATACCCTCCAAAAAGATTAATTAAGTCCCCAAATATTTCAGCTTTGATACTAATATTTTTAAATATTCTGTAAATTTAGTAAAAATATCACACGTGTATGAATGACCAAAAGAATATATTTAAATGTGAATGTCTTACCGTTAGTTTTACTATGTTATTATTATCATTATTCATGTGATAAAGAGTTTAATTAAGTATAATTAGTCTATTCAAACTAATTGTTTTTATGAGATATGACGGATTACTGGTAGCATTTTTCTTAGCTTCTATCGAGAATATATATCTTCACAATCACTCTACTAAAGATGTTGCTTTTAAGAAAGGGACATTTAATAAAGTAATTTAAATTCCAATAGAATAAACAAGTGGAAAAGAAATTAAAAGAAAAACTCACTCACATATTATATAAACTAGAGATGTGAAGCTCATCTTCCATATCTATTATGCGTTTTCGGGTTTCATTTTTTATTACCAAACGTAAAATTCATATTAATAATAAAATTTGGTCAATGAAGCTTATTTTACCTTCACGTGCTATGATGGTAAATTTATATTTTGAAAAAGATGTCACCTACAAGATAATTAAAATAGCAAACCAGTATGGTGTTTGTCATAGACATTTTGATGCTTAAATGAATCAGTTTTCAATACAATAATCAGAATAAACTTGAAGATAAATGTACTTAATATGAAGTTATTAAGTTTTATATATAGCTTGCAACTAGGGTTTCCTCAATCCCTTTACGAACAGGACTCCAAAAGGTTGAATCTAGCTTGCATAGGAAAAACTGGTTAGAGTTGTTTGAACTCGACCTCGGTTGGTCATTCGCCCCACTTAGTTAAATTTGTTGGCATTGACCTCTAAGGTCGAGGCTTGCCTTTTTGGGGTAGATGGCCCAATCACCTCACTTGATTCCTCGTTTGGGATGAGACAATTTTCCTGGTTTTATTCGACTTCCTTCCTTGATTTTTCTCGTAGGTCCATAATTACGTACAACAAATTCACATACCTTAATACATGAAGAACCCAACATCCCTAAAAATAATATTTGAAATAAACAAATCTACTTTATCGTAAACAATAATAGCTTCATATAAAAAGCCTAGAAAAAAGGAGTAGAGTGTAGGCACTAAAATTCAAACTACATGAGGGGTGTTATTGATGTTAAAAAGTGAAACATTTTAAGCCTCAAGCAAGAAAATGTTGGGGAAAAATAAAAAGGGAAACATCCAATAAAAATTAGATGAAAGTAGGTCAAGAATAAGCAAACACAAAAATAAAGGTTAAAAAGTGAAGTAGCTAAAAGAAAGGGTGATATTTCCATCTCAAATGTTAAAAAGTTAGGTGTCAATCAATGGGGTATTTTTCTTTTTTTCTTTTTTCTTTTAAAAAAGGACCTTTTAAGAGAGAGATAGTAAATAAGGCCAAGGAAGAGGTTGAGATATCATCATCGTAAAGCAATAGAATAATGGCCAATGAGAGAACCATTCGTGCAAAGCTTAATCTAGAGAGAGAAAATTAAAATTAAAAAAAAAAAGAAATTATAAATAAATTGAAAAATAAATAAATAAAGTCACTTTCTTTGACACCGAAAACCCATAATATGAAAGCAAGTGGATCTGCACACGTGCACTACTTGGGGAAGGGAAGGGGATTATGCTTCCAAGTAAAAGTAATAACAAAAAATAATATTAATTTAATTCATTCTTTATATATTTTTTTTTAAAAAAGGGAATTTTTCATTGACTCAAAATTACCCTCCTAATTCCTTATATTTACGTTGCTTGCACCTCTCCTATTGATTCCCTTACATCACGTGGACTGCTCGTGTCATCAATCATCGTCGCTGAATTCTATTTTAATAACCTACGCTCCGTTGTCTGGAAAAGCGTTTTTAATTGTTTTTTTGGACATTGAAAAAGGAAAAAAAATAGGCATGAGGAATAACAAATTTTAAAAATTTATTTGTAAAAATGTAAAAGTTAAATTCAGAAAATATCAATTTACAAATTATGGAAGGATAAAAATACCTTAAAACTCAATCCGTTGCATTCAAAGAGGTGACCAAAATATTGGAAGAAATAATAAACATATAGCTTAAATTGAAAACACAATAAATAATATTAGATTCTTTTGAAAATGAAAACCTTTATAATAAAAAATATATGTATAATGAAAAAACAATGGAAGTATCAAGAGAGGTAAAATAATAATAATAATAATAATATCAAGTTTTATTATTTCAACCTGTCGGGTCGTGTGAAATATAACTACATTGTATTTGCAATGATTAATCATGTGAAATATGTTATATCGTATTTTAGGGATAAACCATATTTCAGATGTTATGTATGGGGTGTTTGCCATTTTGCTGAAATCCAACATACCAGAATTTCTCAAAAAGTTATATTTTGAATGCCTATTAAATATTTTAAGATTTAATATATTTGTTTTATATAAAATGAGATTGCTTTTCTTTCCTCGATCGATTAGATAAATATCAATTTAAGCACGATAAGTAAAAACTTTTGATGGATGATGAATAGTATATAATAATTTTTAGAACGAACGGATCAAAATAAGTGATCATCGTAGCTTATAGTTTGCGAGAGACTCATCTATGTGTTTAAATAATTAAGTTATATTTTTCTATAAAAATATTTATATTTATATTTATTTATACAATATAGTAGTTTGAATGATTCAATTGGAAGTGACAAATGGTTCAATTTTGTTGATTTTGGGGTCAACCAAGAACTAAACTAAACTAATGATTTTACAAAGAAAGGATTCAAAGCAATGTCCAATAAAGAATGAAACCGATAGATTGATTTTTATTTGGTTCGGTTTTTTTTATCGATTTGAGCTCTTGATTTTTTGGTTTTTTTCTTCAATTTTTTTTATATTTTCATTTCCGTTTCTATTTTGATATTTTTGTTGATTTAAAATTAAAATTGGATCCATTTTTTTATAGATTGAAATTTGACATTTTTATTTTTTTTGACACTTTTTTAAATAAAATACATACAAGCTCCTAGTATTTTTTTTTATAAAAACAATAAATATATATGCTCCATAATAATTAAAATACTAAAAGATACATAGTGTTAGAGTTTATTTTTAGGGATGTCGATTCGATTTTGATTTTGATTGATTTTTCAAATAAAAAATCGATCTAAACCAAGATTTTTTAGTTTTCTTCGAATACAAACCAAAATGTTTGATTTTATACAAACACCAAACCAAACCATTGAATCGATTTGAATTGACTTGATTTTTTTAATTTTTAATTATACTCATAAAATCTATTATATATCATATTCAAAATCACTTTAAAAACATAACTCGATTTCAACGGTTACGATTGGTTGGATGAGGCACATTAAATGAGATCGGCGGAGATCTGATGGCCCACAGAATGACAGTCACATGGGTCACGTGCCGGAGAGTACAAATAGCATAAATGAGACCACAAGGAACTCACGAGTATCTCACGCACCTCATTTTATTGTTGGGGACACGCATTTAAAGCCCACCGTTTTGCAGTTATTTCCCTGTGGCACATTCTGTAATTTGTCTTAAATTCAAGGGCACTTCTATTAGCGGTTTTTAGCGTAATTTCCGATGACGATTTATATATAAAATTATTTTAACTTCTAGATTCTGATTTTTATGTAACTCAATAAAAGTTTATTAGGAATTTTTATGAAAGTCGTAAGTAAAAAGAAAAAGGTAGCTATTTCGAAAATTTAAAAACAGATAAAAGGAATAAATATTTATAATGTGGGGTCAACAAATAATGATGCGAGAGTGTGCTATAAATTATATCAAATTGAAACAAATCCTTTTTTTTTCGACAACACTATCAGAAATTATGGATATATTGAAATATCCACAAGAAACTTTAAAATTTCTTAAATTACTAAACACACCCTCATTCTCAAATAATTTAAAATTACAAACATAATTTAAGGGATTTTTATGAAAATAATTTCAAAGAGAAATCATGTCCTATCTTTTCATTACTAAAAATATTGGTTAATATATTAGTTTGGTCCATGTAATGTAAATTTTATTAAATTTTAGTACTTTCGATGATTATTATTAATTTATTGTTGATTTTCTCACGGTTATTAATATTTTCACTCTAAACTTGGAATACATCATCACATACTATATTTTATTGCTTGAAAAAAAAATAATTATTTTTATTTAACTAATTTCGATGAAAGTTAACTTTGAATTGCTGATTTTAAAATTTATTAAAAATATAAATATTAAAATTATACATTTTAAAAATAACAATTAAAATTTAACCAATCCCAAAATATAAACACCAAAATAGTATTTTGATTCGTGATAATTTACTCGCACTTCGATTAAAGATAAATAATGTCATGTTTTCTTGTATACAAAATTTGTTATTCCAAGCCGCAATTTATCTATAATTACAATGGATTTTTTTTTTTTAATATTACAATTTGGAAACTTATTATAAAAATGTGTATGTTTTCAAACTTAGTAGAAAAATAATGTAGTTTTGAAGAACCTCACAATTTTAAGAACCAACCTTATTAAAAAAACAACAACTCTTGAGGTAAAAAAAACTAGCACTTGTTTTTGTTTTTTCTTCTTCAAATAAAAACAATAAAAGATTTAGATTTTATATGATTGACCATCCTTATCCAGTTTAGAATAGATCGTCTCGTAGTTTTAAATGACCTCTTCTTCTTTGTTTTCATATCTCCCTTCCCTAAGCTTTTGCATTTATCTATAATAGAAAGTGAGATATGGGAACGAATTGAAAGAGTGGACATTTAAACTTTTTATAGATAATCTCTAACATACTATAAAGTGGGTAGGTGACAGCTTAAATCTAACCCTTCATTTGAAAACAATAAAAATAAATAAGCAAAGTGTCTCTCTTTTATTATAACATAGAAGTGAATAAGGTTTAATCAAACTAATTTAAAACTTTTTATTAATGTGAATCCAATTAAACAAACTAACAAACTTTTCGCTAACAAATAATTTAACTAAATTCAATTTAAAATAGTCAAATAATTAAAACTAACACTTTTAAGCACCCAATTTGATTTTAATAAAAAAATTAGTATGAGATATGTAAAAATCAATTCAACCAACCTACCTAAACATTAAGCAATTAATTTAAAAAACAAATATTGCAATTATTTTCATGCAATGAAATGTAACAACAAATTAATTGTAAAATTAAAGTAGGAGAGGGATAAAGAAATTAACACCATTTTATAGTAGTTCGGCACAACCGACCTACGTCTACTTCCCAAGCTCCTCTTGAATACTTCACTAAAAGTCTCTGACTCTTTCCACGGTTTAGAGTCAAATCGCTACTAACGTTTTTTTTAAGTGCAATAACAAACCTGATTTTTTCCACGGTTGAGGACCAAACCGTGACCCCTTTTTAGGGATCGAGAGTAACCCTTACAAAATTTTTGTAAAAATAAAAAACACACTTGACAAACTCTCTACAATAGTGGATTTATAGATTTTAGCTCACAACAAATTAGTCCTCGCAATACATAAGATATCTCTCTAAAAAATTATACGAAAGGAGAAAATTGAAGCTAAGAGAGAGTATAACAATGGTGGCTTTGGGTTATGAAGGAAGTGTAAAATTATTGTTAAAATTTGGAGAAGACGAAGTGTTCAAAAAGAGGAAAATTGGTGAAAATCATATTCAATTTGGACCATTAGATGTTGGTCAAATAAATTTGAATAGTGGAGATTTAAACTCAAGTAGCCGTTAGACACATACAAAAAATAATATAATAATATATATATTTTAAAATCATTTATTTTTAAAACCAAAAGTAAATGCTCACAATATGTTCAAAATCAGTTGTTAGATACCAACATAAAATAATATTAAATTCAATTTCGTTTTAAATTCATTTTCTTTTTAAAAACTCAACAAAAAATAACAAATCGTGTTAGATACAAACATAAAATAATATTAAATTTATTTTTTTTAGTTTTATTTTTTTAAATCAATCAAAAAAGCAAAAGGCCGCTATATGTCATTCCTCTTATGCTCCAAGTGGCACACCCACCTTATATATATATATATTTGCCACATCATCCACTCACGATTTTTCTGTTAAGCTTGTTTCGGCTGTATATTCTTCGTTTGAGTTTCAATTTAAGTGATTCAAAATGCATTGGAATCGTTATTTTGAGCTCTATACAATGAATACTTCAAGCCAATAAATTAATTCAGATTTGTTATCATCAAAATATTAATTAATTAAAATTAATTAATTTGAGATTAAATACCAAAAAACCAACATTTTTTCTCTTTTAAACAAATGTCAACTTTTTATCTAAGGAGTTCGTTTGTTTTGAGATCGTCTCTTCAACATGCAAGGTTCTTAAAAATTGCATTATTTTTCTAATAATATTAACACACAAATTTTTATAATAAGTTTTCAAAATTGCAATATTAAAAAAAAAAAAAAAACCCAATACAACCGTCTTTTGCCAAAACAGTTAATCTAGGTAATTTAAAAGTTTTTTACAATATATGTATATCTGTATAGGAAATTGTGAAAAATAGTATGTTTAGGTTTTCACCTTAAAAAACTATCACGTTTTTTAAAACTCGTAAAAATAGTTTTTCTCAGTCTATGCAAGATCAACCATCGAGAATTAGTTAAAAAGTAATCACAGCATCACGACTCGAAGAACATCACTTGAGGGAGTGAATCCTATGAGATCGATAGACAACCCGTAAAAGGAAGACAAGCAGCAGCGGCTACTGCTTGTCCGGGATCATTGGGACTATTTGATGGTCTGTAACCCAATGACTTGTTCTCGTGAATCAGAATATGTCAGTGTTCCGTTAACCGCTCTTTTCTCACTACCCTGGAAGAAAAGCTTTTTTGCTAGAATCTGGTGTGGTTGAGCTAGTGCTTCATACCTTACTGGACGAAGAAGGAAAGGCAATGAATAGAAGGACTATTCCCAATTAATAGGAAAGAGTATAGATTTTATTGAATCAGCTACAGGTCTCAGGTTCAAAACTTTTTCAAATCTATTGATTGGTTTGGGCCTTATTGGTACATCTCGTCTTATTATTGTTTATTAAATATTATATCAAATTATTATGTAATTTTTCAAATATTTAGCATAATTTATGTTTTCATAATTTTACGAATTTTTAAATTTCCAAATGCGTTTTCCAATTATCAAATTATATTTTCAAATTGATACAACATTTTTAAATTTTGGGAAAGATCAATTTTTTTTTTTTGAAAAATCGGATAAGATTTGAGATATATATAGAATTCCTTCTCAAGATTACACCGAGAAAGCTCAAATACATGAATTTCGGTGTTAATTATGTCCAGAATTTCATCGAAAAATCTCAAATATATAGAATTTTGGTGTTATTTTATCTGAGATTAGCACCGAAATGCACATAATCTTGGTGTATAATCTGGCGAGATGTATCAATCGAAAAAGTTGATTTTTTAAACTAAAATTTTGTGATCGATTTCGTCCGAGATCAATAGACAACAATTATTTTTATGAATTTTAAAAAAAAAATGTTAATTTTATAAGATAAAAACTTAAACGAACTATTTTGGACCATTTCCTATGTTTACCCCTATGAAGTGGAAGTACCATGATTATGAAATTTCTTTTTAAACCCTGCGGTAAAAGTAACAAAACCCCTCAATTTAAGGAGAATCTGTCATATGATAGAGAGAATAACTGAAATAATCCTATATATATATATATATATATATATATATATATATACACATTTATATTATTGTAAGAGGTATTTATATATTTTGAAGTGTTTTTTTTTTATATATATATTTTTAATTTTTTGGGTTAATGAAAATAATAGCAATTATGAAGTTATCATGGGCATTGCTATTAATATTATAAATTATGATTATTAATATTAAAGTGGGTCCCATTAGGTTATCCTATCAAAGGGTGATGAAATGTGCTCAAAATTTTTGGAAACCAGAGGATAAATCCTGGACGAGCCACCCAACTCGACTTTTTATTATTTATTTATTTTATTATATTATATTTCGTAATTTATTATTTTTTTTGGGAAATATATAAAACGAGAAAATTCAATCTCTCTCTTTCTTCGTCTGAGTTTTTCATTTCTTAGATCAAATCCAAAAGTCTTCCCTGCCTCTTTTTGGCTGTCAAATCTCACTGGAGAGTAATTTGATTTTGCCGGCGAGTTAGCGGCGTCGATTGATCGGAAAACACGGCTAACTTGTTGAAAAGTCCGGCGGAGGAGCTCTCTGGATTGGAAGAAAGTGAGGATGGGGAGCATGAACAACAGCGTGGATACGGTTAATGCTGCCGCTACTGCGATCGTCTCTGCCGAGGCTCGAGTCCAGCCTCCGACACCTCCAGTAGGCAGTTTTTTCTTTTTTCTCCCTTTCTTTGTTTATTATGTGGTCTGATTTTGATTAGGAACCGAGAAGAGTGCGGTAATTTGATCGAGAATGAAGTTTTTGATCTCGTTGTTGGTTTGCTGTTTTGAGTTTAGATGGGGGAAATCTCATCAAGGTTGATGATCTGAACGAATTTCTTTGATTTGAGATGGTTACGCGTTTTTGTTCTTGATTCTAAGATTTTGATTTGGTACTCTCTGCTTCGGTTGGTGGTTTTTGATTGTGTTGCTTCTTGTGAAGACGTTGAATGTTAAATTCACAAAAGGTTGTTTCTTAATTAGTCTAGCTGCTAAAAGGTTGAGGATAAAGCAACTTGAAAGTTTTCGTTTAATCTGCTTTTAGAACAGAAAGGAGGGAGAACATAAGGTCGTTCGGTAATTAATTTCAAACGCGATTTGCTCGATTCTGTGCGATAATTCCTTCGGGACTTGGATTCATTCGGTGTAAGATTGTTAATATAGTGGAACTTCTATCAATTAAGTTAGCGATCTTATGGACTTGTCATCAGATTTGTTTGAATTAGTTGTTTCTGATAATGGATCTAGTAGCGCCGTACAGTGTATCAATTTATTCGGGCTCTTCTGGGCTTTAGTTTTTTCTCTTAAGGTTTAGTTTGGCCTGGGTTGAGAATTCCTTTAATGGGGACAGATAAAAATTCGCGTCTGTTTAAAGGAAGATTCCATGCTCCTGTAGGTGTTGCGCTCAAGCTATCATACACATCTTATTATAGAGCAATTGACTGCCAAAATCTTTAGTTTTCAGTTTAAGAACTTTTCATTGATCGAAGATCATCTACCCGAATGGATGGCTCAAAATTGAGATGCCGTACAGTAGTTAGCTTTCACTTATGGATATTTTTTAAAATTTTCAAGCCTGTTGTTTATCGCTTTATGCAAAACTTTTCTGAAACCACTTGATTTTGTTTAGTATACGAACACAAGGTGAATTTTTATTTATCAATTTAGCCAAGAAACATAAAAAGTTTGGATTTTAAGGAGTTTGATTTTGATTTGATGAAGAAGGGTTTTCCCACTCTCTTCCTTACATGAGAGGCGGGAAGTAATATAATATTTGTTAATTGATGACTATGAGATTTACTTTCTGAAGTTCTTAAATTTCTGAATTGTTGTTCTTAATACTGCTCTGATGGCTTGAAAAATGATTCTTTTTAGCTAGAGTGGAGTCTATGTTCTGTTTCCTGTTGATCTTTTCATTTACATTCTCTTGTTGTCTGACTACAGAAACGAAGATGGGGTAGCTGCTGGAGTCTGTACTGGTGTTTTGGCATTTGTTCACAGAAAAACAATAAGCGTATCGGTCATGCTGTGCTTGTTCCGGAACCTGCAGTACCAGGAGCTGTTGCCCCTGCTGTTGAGCATCGAACACCTTCAACCACCATGGTATTACCTTTTATTGCCCCACCGTCTTCTCCTGCATCTTTCCTCCAGTCCGAACCTCCATCAAATACTCAATCTCCTGCTGGATTACTATCTTTAACTGCTCTTTCAGTCAATAACTATTCCCCAAATGGACCTGCGTCCATTTTTGCAATAGGCCCTTATGCATATGAGACCCAGTTGGTCTCACCTCCAGTTTTTTCTGCCTTCACCACTGAACCATCAACTGCTCCTTTTACTCCTCCTCCTGAGTCTGTGCAACTGACGACGCCCTCATCTCCTGAAGTACCATTTGCTAAATTGCTGACATCTTCTCTAAGCCATACTAATAAAAGTTTTGGGACTAACCAGAAGTTTACACTATCGCATTGTGATTTCCAGCCTTATCAACCCTACCCAGGAAGCCCTGGTGCTCATCTTATATCACCTGGATCAGTAATTTCAAACTCTGGAACATCTTCTCCTTTCCCTGATAAACACCCCATTCTTGAGTTCCGCATGGCAGATGCTCCTAAGCTTTTGGGTCTCGAACATTTTACAACTCGCAAATGGATCTCAAGAATGGGTTCTGGATCTTTGACGCCAGATGGTACCGGTTTAGGTTCTAGGTTAGGTTCAGGAACTTTGACCCCTGATGGTATCGGTATGGGTTCGAGATTGGGATCTGGATCAGTGACTCCAAATGGTGTAAGGCAAGATTCAAGATTGGGTTCTGGAACCTTGACGCCTGATGGTTTGGGGCATGGCTTGCAAGATGGTCCATTGTTGGATCACCAAATATCTGAGGTGGCTTCCCTTGCCAACTCAGAAAGTGGATGTCAAAATGATGTGACAAATCATAGGGTGTCATTTGAGTTGACTGGTGAAGATGTTGCACGCTGTCTTGCAAACAAGTCAATGACATCTAGAACCGGATCAGAGTCTCCAAAGCAAACAAGCACAAGCTATCAAACCGAAAACAAAGAATCATCCAGAGAAGCTGAAACTTGTGAGCTCTTTGACATCAAAACTTCCACAGCACCAGAGAAAACTTCAGTCGATGATGATCAGTGCTACCAAAATCAGCGAGCCATAACTCTTGGTTCGTTCAAAGAGTTCAACTTCGACCAAACGAAAGGAGAAATAAACAACACAGCCTCCATTGGTGCAGAGTGGTGGGCCAATGAAAAGGTGGCCGTGAAGGAAGCTAATCCAGGTAACAACTGGACTTTCTTCCCATTGTTGCAACCTGGGGTCAGCTGACTTTGACAAGGATATCAACAGTAAAAAGAAAAGAAGAAGAAACAACCAATCAGCCTTTTGAATGTACATTTGAATGTAATCTTCCTTTGGAGATGCAATGATTTGGAGGAAAAGAATGTTTTTTCGAAGTTGTCTTGTGAAAACAGTATTCCAATAGACAGCAGCAGAAAGAAAAGTAGTCATTAGGGATAACTTGTGTGGGTACTGAAGGGGCATTCTTTGTCATAGCTCAAGAAGTAGATCATTCATAATCATAGGATCTTTGAAGTGGTTTATTCTTTCTTGTCTTGTATAATAATAAGAAATTTCATTCTTCCCCAACAATGAAACTTCCTTTATGGAAAACTCTCTGTTGATTTTAGTTTATTCATCTGCAAGTAAATGTGAAAACTTTATTCATTACTTACCTTCATAACTCATATAGCTTAATTTTCAGCTCATCTGCCTGAAAATGAGAATTTATACTGTTCTAAGTGATGGACCTTTTGGGCTGTAAGCAAAAGTACAAAGAGATTTCCTTCTCAAGGCAAGGAAAACTTCTGGGAAAGAAGAACTTTTCCTTTGTGTTTGAATGGAGACAAGCCCAGAGTAGCTTCACATGTCCAAGGATGAAAATGACAACAGTAATTTTGGCCCATCTGCCTAAATATACAACTTCATTTTGATTACTTTCAACTCTATACAGTATAAGGCTCTTCTTTTGGGCTGTCTCCATCTAAACAAAAACTGCACAAGACTTCCTTCTCAAGGCAGGGAATTAATAGTGGTTTGAAAAATGTTCATACACTTTTTTTTTTCCCCTCTCTCTCTCCCTCTCTCTCTCCATTTTCGTTTATAGTTTCAACTTTTGTTCATTCTACTCATAATTTCAATCCTTATACTTTTAGAAATGACCATTTTAATCCCTTTGTTTAGATTTTGAATTGAGTTATGAAGAAGTATGAAGTTAATATATTGGAGTTAGAAAGTTTAGGGTCGGCAAAAATCCTTGTAAGAATCGCCGGTTTGACCTGGAGATGGGGTCGAGGTCAAACTGAGGACACAAAACGGTGCGAAGGTCCCCATCCCATTTCTAACCCTGACTCCGCCTTGAATATTTTTTATTGTTCTTTATATATATATAAGAACAGGTTATGTTTTTATTAATTTATTTTTTTTTAAAATTCTTTTCCTAATATAATTAACTTTAATTTTATATTAAATTTACAATAAAAAATATAAAATGCTTTTTAATTATTAATTTAAATACACAAAACAATAATGACACTAATTTTTTTTTATCTAAAATATTCACCATTTCAATATAAAAATAAATTTTAAATTAATTTTAAGTAAATAATTAATTAAAAATAAAAATATAAACGAGGATTTTTTTTTTGCGAGGACCCGATCCCAAAGGAGGATTCCCAGACTCCGGCCCCGACTCCCAAAATGGGGAATGGGGCAGGGATAGAGATTACAAATCCCACGAGGACAGGGATGGGGGATATATCCTGGCCCCATCCCATCCTGTCCTGTCGCCAATCCTAAGAAATTCTGTGTTTGGGATGCAAAATTGTTTAGTATGAAGTTGGAGAGAGATATCCATAGTGAACACTGTTGAACTTGGTTGAATTGAATTATTTAACATCGACTTATGAAGTCAATAGATCAAACACTCCTAAATTTTAAGAAACTTAGTTAACAAACTGTAATGCTAAAATTTAGATTAAAAATGAACTAAAACGGAAGTAGTATCGAAACCATGGAAAGATGTTTGCGAGAATCAAACAGGAGATTAGAAAATATTGAACTTTAGTGTGAAAGAGAGGAAAATTGAGCTAAAAAAGAGGACTGATCTGCTGTGAAGACAAACAACAACAACAAGAGAGGTACCTTGAGAAAGGCACATTTATAATGTTATTCTTCACAATTTACAGAGAAATAAAAGGTCAATTTAAGGCAATTGCAAACCTGTTTCCACTTCCCCACTTGCCCCAATCAACTAACATTTCAGCCTGTTCACAGCCAGAGTGGGGCCTTTTCTTCATTTAAATCTCTCTGTCATCTCTTAACTACATAGCTTGCTTGCCCCATAGCCTCTATGGGAATCCTTCTTTTGCACCTCCAAACTTCCACTCTAATCCATTTTCAGATTTGTGTCTATTTGATCCTTCAATTTTTAAAAAAATAAAAAATAAAAAATCCATAGATACTTCAACTTTCCATCTATCTCCTTTTGTGTCTAATATATTCTTGAATTTTTAATTTTGTGTTCAACAATTTTTTATCTATTCCATACTTTTTTAGAATTCAGAAATCCATTAGATAAAATTTTGAAGGTTTGTATCTAATTCAACAAATCTATTAAACCAGAATTAAACCGACCAATTTTTTTTTTGTTAAAAAAATGTTAAAACATAATTTTGGTCCTATACTTTGAGTTTTGTTCAAATTTAGTCTTTATACTTTTAAATTTTAAATGTGATAATATACGTTTATTGAATTTTAAATTTAGTCCCTACTTTAGTTTGTTGTTGTTGTTGTTTTTTTTTTTTTTTTTTAAATAGTTCGTATTATAGTTTACTTTATAATTAAAAAAGTATATTTAATGACTTTTTTCTTACACAAAATTACTATTATTTAATCAATTTCAATAAAGGTAATAACTTCATGAAATTAAATTTCAGATTTATTAAAAGTATATAGACTAAATTTGGACAATTGAAATATAAAACTAAAATAGAATCAAAACAGAAAAAGAAAAAAAGAAAAAGAAAAGATAGGTTTAAAGTTCGACGTTGACACCATTTTAATGTTGTAGATTTAAAAAACTTTCTTACGTAGGGCGAAAGTTGGACGCCACTGCTTTTGTAATGTCATACCATATTTTTTTGAATGGTTAGTATGTTTTACAAAATTTATAAAGGTTTTTTTTAATGTTATTTGTAACCCTTCTATAATTTGAGGTTTTGATTATACATAATTTAAAAAAATAGTACTAATCAAAGTGAACTTAGATCAACATTAATTTTCAGACATATTCTTCTACTCTAAATTAGATTGGAGGCTGGATCTCTCATTTATATTTAGAAAAAGCGTAGTTTATATATTTCTACATAATTTAAAGTTTAATTGTAAAATTTTGGATGAATAAAAGGTGATTGATGAAATTAAAAATGAGAGAATGTGATTGTAACAAGCTCATAGATAGTTTTTGCAATTTCTCTTTTTAACTTTATTGTAATAAATATATTGTAGCAATAATTGGATATTGTTAAACCACACAAATAATTATTGCCCTCTGGTTTTTCTAAGCCTTTAATAAGCTTCTAGAATTTGATTATTGTATTTATTTTTTTGTTGTGCAAATGATTGTTTTTGTTGAGGCTTGCCTAAGTCCAAACCTAGGGCGGGGCCAAGTTCTAAAGGGTACTGAAGCCTATATGAGTTTGAAGAAAAGTCAAATATTTGAATTTTTAGTCGACCAGTCAAGTTCGTAGGGTTTCATTAAAAAAAAAACAAGCTATAGAGTCAAGTTCACCAAACACTCCAGGCCTTAGGCTTTATAGACTGTAAGCCCAAAGTATATCATGCCTCATTAACAAATTTTTTGTCGTTGTCAGTGGATCACCCAATATAGGATTGCTTCATGTTAAATACGCTTAACTTTGGAGTTCCTGTGAATGAACTGTTGAAAATGAAGATGCATATTGTTGGTATAAGTACTAATTATCAATTCTTTTAAAACTTATTTTAACCATACTTTCATATCGACAGGATTTGTTTCCTTCAAATGTGTTCTCGGTTCATTCATAAAACCCTCCTAGAGTCATGCGTTATAACTCGGCTTGACACTATATTGATATGAGTACTCTTGCATATCAGCTCTAGCTCCAACAACATGTCGAAATCAGAAGAGAGAATCGAAAGAGCATTAGGCACCTATGCGAGTTTCCCATGCCAACCATCTTCGATTTTGAATTTCAACGAAACTATTGTTATATTTGATTAAAACTTTTAGGTTTAAATCATATTTTAGTCAATGAATTTTGAATCTTGTTTTTCCCCCCCTAAATTTTCATAAATGTTTGTTTTAGTTCTTAAACTTTTAAAAAGTGTTTATTTTAATCCCTACTATTAAAATTATGTTAACTCTTTAACAAAAATGTGATTGAACTTGTATTTTTGAATGATTAGGCTCTAGACATATTGAGTAAAACGAATGTGAAGTAAAATGCCAAAAATTAACACGCCAAAAATACTTACCAAAATTTGAACTAAAAATATCTTTAACTAACTGATTTGATAGTTTAGTCATCCAAAAATAAAAGTCACTTCACCATTTTGTTAAAAAGTTAACAAAATCTTTATATATCAATGACCAAAATAATCACTTTTTTAAAGCTCTGGGACTAAAATAAATATTTCAAAAGTTTAGGAAAAAAAACAATAATCAAAATTAAAAAATTAATACAAATACTTTTAAAAATTTAGGATGAAAATAGAATATTATCCAAAGCCGAGAGGCTAAAATAAAACTTTTAATATCAAACCCTAAAAATCTAGAAAAACGTGCAATCAACCAACATGATAGTGTAATTTTTAAGATAAGGATGAACAAAGGTAAAATTATCATTAATTGAGTGATATTTTAAATGGATTGATCTGAATGAATAAAGTAGATGAGATTTATCAATAAGTAAATAAATATCAGACATGGGCTACATCATTATAGTCATAAATTTCAACCTTTTTATCCATTCCAAAATTTGTGTTAACTTGATTGTCCATCCTATAATCAACTTTAATTGATAAATGTATTTAATCCCATCTTTTTCTAAGGATATAAAATTTTAAACTTTTGACCTTAAAAAAAAAAAAAGAGTAGATATCTTTGTTAAAAAATGTCAATTAAGCTTATACATACTTAATATAATTTTCTATTTTAAAGTTTTGACCAAAAAAAAATAATTGATTACCATGGATGTAACTGTAAAGATCTTCTACCATGGCATTAATTAATTTTTTCTCTTAATTTACAAATTTCTTTGAATTAAAAAAAAAAAAAACTGAGCTAAAATAATTGATATGGCCTTCATTTTAAAGGTAGGAGATTTGATCCACTATTTTCATACTTTATAGTAAAAAAATCTGAAATTTTAAATTAATGTATATTATGAAGACATGGACATGTACTAACTCAAATATGAAAACTGGCCCAAGCAACGTGCCATAATAGTATACATAAAAATACAACCCTCTAACAAATAAAGATATATTTTTATTTTCCAATATTTCTTCATAAAATTAGAGATGGAAAGAGAAAGCTCAAGAATTCAAGGTGACAAAAAATACAAAATAAAAAAAAAAGAAAAAGAAAAAGAAAAAGACATATATATACATTTATCTTAATAAAAGAAATATGTTGCGTCATAACTCAATCGATTAAAATATGTACACACAAATTTACGCGATTAAAACTTTGAAACTTGTATCCTAATTTAAACATTGAGCTAATTATTATATTAATTTAAACCACGAGTTTTCTTAAGTGTATTAATTTACACGCATCATTATATTTTGTTTGGATAAAATATACTTTGAGATTTAATTTTATTAATTAAGCCCTTAGACTTTTATTAACAAATCAATTTAGACTCTCGATTAAAATTTCATTTGAAAATTGTACATGCAACAATTATATAATTCATTTTATTAATCCAACATTTGAAGAAGCCTATGCACATGTAAGAACTAAATGTATTGAATATAATCTTAATAAAGATTCTAAATTGCTATCACTTATAACAATTTAGAAGTTTAATTAAAACAATTATATGTTTCACGCAATATTTTCAAATTAACTTTGTATGAGGGTGTAAATTGATATAGTTATAAGAGTTAAGTGTTTAAATTGATATAATTATTAATTTAGGGTATAAAATAATATAACCTTCAAAATTTTAGAGTGTAAATTGATTTTTTCCCCTAATTTTTAATATTAAGAAATCCAAAGGTTGTGGATAAAGACTATGATGACCTTGAAGGGTAAGCAATTTTTAAGGGGATTTTTATACATATGGCTAATTTTTGAAAATTAGTGCAAAGTTAAAAATAAATGGATTTTAGTCTTTTGCTTGCACCGGTGCTATGTGAGATTACGGTTTGGCCCCCACGCATTAGGTTTTGCTCCTTCTATCATTCTTCTCAATTCTCTTTTCTATGGTCATAAATCTTCTCGTTTCTCACTTTTCGCTCCTTGCTCCTTCTATCTTCCTTTTTAATTTGCTCAATTTTCTATAGTAAGAAATCTTCTCGTTTCTCCCTCCTCTTTCTGTCTTCCTTCTCATTTCGCTTTTCTATGATAAGAAATTTTCTCACCCTCCTTATTTTTAAAAAAAGAATGCAAATTGGGTTGAAGTAGTGAAGGAATCAATTGAAGAAAAAGAAGGAGAAGAATGATTCAATTTTTTGAAAAAAAAACTGCAAATTAGATTTAAAAAAGGAAAAAAGAAAGTTGCACATCGAAGAAGATGGAAAGAGTACATTTGGGATTAAAGTGGTAATTTCATATGATACTAAAATAAACATAAAGTTAAAATTCATTCATTTTCAAACTCAAGGCTAATTTTCACTTGGGCCCCTGGAAAGGGACCCTTTGAACAATTTTCTCAATTTCAAGAGCTTTTCACACATAAAAGAGCTTGATTTTATTGTGATTCTAAATATTCCGTAGTTTTTCTTTGTTCAATTTTACACGACAAAATAGGATTTGAGGTAGCAATAGGAAATTTGTTACATATAGGGTAAATAGGTAACCACCTTTTGACATTATATAACCTATCCTTTATGTATAATATCAAAATTAGAAATTCTTAGCGTTTGGCTCAAGAAACTAGACAAAATAGAAGTTGGGAGAAGTGAAGTTGTTAAGTCCGTTCTTGGCAAGAAGTTCATGGACTCATGATTAAGAAACATCAATTTTATGTTTTATTAACCTTTACACTTAAAGGTTTTGGAACTTATTTCCGGAAATTATTCAACGATTTCACAATTTCACTCTTAATTGTTTGAATAACTTAGACATCCCCCTCTTTATTATGATGAGTATCTAATTGGAATGCATTACACACTCTTTCCCTATCAAAGTAGATGGATTGATAGATGGATTGATAGAAATAGTGTTGAAAGTAGTCTCCCTTGGAATCCAAGAGTCTTTGAAGAATTGAAATATCAGCTCCATTTTCAACTTTATATCTAATCCCTTTAGACAATAGTTCACAACTCCAAATAGCACTTTCTCAAAAGGAAGGAAGCATTTGGCCAACTATAGCTTGAAGAGAAAGTCACAATTAGGATAATTAGGGTAGTACCTAGCCTTAATAACTTTAGATAAATAGATATGAATATTTAAAATAAATCTTCAATTGCATTTATCTTTGTACAGTCCAT
Organism: Benincasa hispida; assembly: GCF_027475165.1. Taxonomy (NCBI): domain Eukaryota; kingdom Viridiplantae; phylum Streptophyta; class Magnoliopsida; order Cucurbitales; family Cucurbitaceae; genus Benincasa; species Benincasa hispida. The sequence continues at coordinate 29,450,879 of NC_143478.1, forward strand.
CCAAATGTTCAATTACAAGTTGTTATGTGACAAAATTTTCTTTTTGAAAATATGCATAAAGATATATTTATGTGAATGGTTTATTTGATACAAAATTTAATTAAATATTTTTTCTATAGTGTTTAATTAAATGTATATAAAAAGTGATATTTACCAACTACAAAAATACATAAGTTTTTAAGGAGAATTACTCCATTGTTGATTTTTCTTAAAGTGTTTTCACTTGAAATAACTCTTATTTTTTAGTCGTTACTATTATCAACAGATTAAAAACACTTTTCATCAATCTTAAAGTACTAGCAAATGACTTTCTCAATAATTGTGATTATTTTGAATAAGAGTGTTCATCGATCGTTCAGGATTAGTTTTAAAAAAATTGATTGTCCAAATTGACGATTGGTTTGCAGTTTTTACAAGCTGACGTCGACGTCGTTTTATTCATTTTCAATCTGCCAGTTAGGTTTTCCAGTCTGTTATGCACATGCAGCTTACCCCTAACTTTGAAATATTTTGGAAATCTAAAATATTAAATTCTAATGTTTTAAAATTTAGGACGGCAAGGAAAATACTTATTAAACTTTTCAAGCATCTAACCACCTAGCAAATTATGGATAATTTTATCGTGATTTTTCAATATATATATATATATATATATATTTCCAGTATCTCTTGGTGCATAATGACATGGGAATCAATAACGATATTTAAAATAAACTCTTTTTTTAAAAAATATATATTTTATTTATGAACGTGGGAATTGGGATGTTTATTTTCAACTTGAAAATTGCAAGTCTCTTCCGTACAAGCAGTTCTTCGTATTGTTAAAAAGTAGGAAAAGTCTTTTTCATTTTTTTTTTTTAAGTGTCGGAAAAAGGTTTAGGAAAAATATTAGTTTTATTGTTATATTCCAAATCTGTCATGGAATATTCGCATATGTTATGCCATTCCTTAAAATATGGAGAAAAAATAATTTGTGGCCAAGTTTTTTTTGGGTTTTGTTAAAGAAAAGCTCGCTAGAAAAAAAAAAACATCGATAAATTGTTTCTACTTACAAGTAAGAGCACATTTGGTCGAAAAATTTCCAATATTTTGGAGGAATATGAAAAATTGTCCATATTTTATGTGTCACGTTAGTATGTAATTTTTTTAAACGAATTAGAGTATGGTAATATTAATGTAAAGTTATGGTATAAATAGAAAAAAGTATGAGGCTAGACCTCTTGCATGTCTCTTATTTGGCTGTGGTTACTAAAATATAAAAAAGAAGAAAATCACTACACTTTTATTTATTGATGAATTATTTGTATTAGCAATACATGAAAAGGTTGGAAAAAAATATATATACTACTTGTTTGTATTTATTAATTAGATGGGGAGGCACTTTACCACCTTAACAAATTAAAAAAAAATAGCATTTGCATGCTATCTTAGAGGTGAAATTGTAGACAATCGATCTATATCCATCTATTGTTTTTTAAAAAGAAAACTGACCAGATCAATCGATGGATCGACGATGACTTTTCTAACTCCATCCGATCGATGATCACTCCTTATTATCTTATGAATTTATTAGAAAAAGAAAGCCTTTTTAAAAAGTTCGATAGAATATAAAATATTGAGAGTAAAATTTAATCCCTTTGTTTATTGAGATTAATGACACATGTTAAGGAAAAAAAGCGATAACAAATCATACAATAACATTTTGTATAGTCTGATTTCATTTTTTCCCTCTAATTTATGCACTTAGCTTCAATTTTGCTCTAACGCTTAGAAGCTCTCAATTTGAAAGAAAAATATTAATAGATGTTTTCAAACAACTTAACATATTTGGAGTAAAGAATGGAATAATAAGAAGTAAAAAATTATAAGTCTAGGAAGTTGTGAACTCTTGAGACCTATAGCATAAGAAGCATATAAAATTGATAATTTTTTATTAGTGGGACCTACCAATTCTTTGGATCAAAACAAAGAGTGAAGTTCACAACTTCTACTTCTAAACTTTTTGGATCAAATACACCCTAAAAGAGTATAAATAAACTAGAAAAAAATGGAAACTAATTATCTAATCTAATATTATTTTGTAATATTTATTTTTGAATTTATTAATGATCTGTCCAACTTATCACTCTCTTGGTGCGCATTGATTTAAATTACTACTGGTCTATTAGTTATATTTTTCGAAATTTTATAGGTAAATATTTATTTTTTTTAAAAAAAAGGGAAAAGAATAATTATTTATTTTGTTTATGTGCAAGTGTGTTGTGAACTGGCACGTGGTAAATAAAAAAAGTACATTTTTTTTTTTTTGAGGAAGAAAAGAAGAACCACTTGTTTTACTTTTTTAATAAATGGTGAATATTTGAAAGTTCTTAATGCATATTGACCTGTGAAACACTCAAATAAGAAAAGTAAAATTTAAAATATTTATTATTTAATAAATTATTTATTTTTCCCAAGTGTGTTAGTGCACACAAATACTATTATGTTAATGAAGCTCCCTTATCGTTAGAAAATAGGAATATCTATAATTATTAGATAAATAATTGATATAATATTTTCAATCAGAAATTTACTCAATTGGTTAAGAATTAAGATATTTATATTTTTTTCGTTTAAATTCCTTGCCTTCTTGGATTATTAATAATGACTTAGAGACACAAAACTGTATGCCTAAGATGACATTAAAGTATATTTCACTTAACTTTTAGAAAAGAAGATTTAAATTCTTGCTACTTTCAAAAATCTATTTTGGTCATTTCTAGTCTTTTTTAATGACTCTTTTGGGTTTTTTCTTTCTTTTTTTTTTTTTTTTTTTTTTTTTTTTATTGCATATACTCACAATAAATTTCATGAAAAGTAGCAATGATTTATTTTAATTAAAAGGGTTCAACTGTGTTTCGAATTTATTTTACAATTTTTTAAATAAGAAAGAAAATGTACATTTTTCGAACTACAAAATGTTGAGGATGTTACATTGAAAAATAAAAGACATTTTACGGTCTTTATAATATATATATATATATAAATTAGTCATCTCATTAATAACTGATTTTGATTTTTGAGGTGGAAATCCATTATAAAACTCAAATTTCTCTTTTTTTATTTTTTTTCATAATGGCAATATATTGCTAAAAAGAGAGAGGGATCTTCACATCACGAAAACTCAAAACAAAACACAATCCACACTTGGATCCCCACATCAAATGCTCCCAACCACTTAGAAAAACAACTAAGAATTTTAAATCGAATGTCCAAACTAATCATCTAAGGAGAATCATGGACATGTCTATTACGTTCGTGCTAAATATGATAAATAATAGCATACCAAACCATTCTCCAAACCTTAAGTTTCAATCAATTTTCTTGGCTAAATTTCTCCATCTTTATTTAGTACATAAACCATGACAAATTGAAAAAGAATAATAATCCAAATAAATGTTTTGAAATTATATAATTAAAAAATAAACCAATGAAGAAAGTGACCAAAATAATATTTAAATGTTAAAAGTACTTATATAAACAATTCATCATATTTGACTATATATTTGAAAAAGTACTCTTACAAATTTTAAAAGTACTTACAAGTAGATTTTGATAATTTGGAACGTTTGGGATAAAGACTATCATAAGAGTATAATAATCACCTTCTATTTCAAAACCCTCAATTAGTTACGGTAAAGATTATTTCAAAACCTCATTTATTATGATATTTACTATTTATTACAGTTTTTACTATTTTACATTCATAAGTTTTTTTATTCTTTGTTATAGTGTTTATTAATTCATCCTCAAACTAAAATAGTTACACTTCAAACACATATTATTGTAATCCAAACTAAAATAATCTACACTCATACACAAATTATTATAATCTAAATATAATAATCTAGAAGTATAATAACCAACTCCTTCCCCTAAACGTTCCCTAAATTTTAAGGATGGCATTGTTATTTAAATTAATTAATGATGGTATTGTTAGTCAAAAGTGTTTGACATGATTTTCAACCCAAATAAATAATTAAGCGACGGGCTTATTTAAAAAAAAAAGAAGATTGAATTCATAGTCCATTTCAAAGAAACATTTTTTTTCCCGAAAAAAACTAATTTTTTTTAATGCTCATTTAATAATAATTTTGTTTTTAAATGATAAGTGAAAGTAATATTTAAAAATTAAAATTTAAAAAATGAAGACCCTGTTTGACAAATATTTCGTTTTTGGTTTTTTGTTTTTTAAAATTAAGTCTATATATACTACTTTCACTTCTAAATTTCTTCCTTTATTATTTACATTTTACCAATAGTTTAAAAAATCAAGCCAAAATTTGAAAACTAAAAAACGTAGCTTTAAAAAACTTGTTTCTGTTTTTGGAGTTTGGCTAAATATTCAACAATTATATTTAAGAAAGATGTCGATCATGATAAAAACTAGAAAGAAAATAGACTTAATTTTTAAAAACTCAAAACAAAAAATAAAATGGTTTTCGAATAGATCCCACATTTTTATTGAATTGATTTAATTTTAAAAAATCCAGTTTCAATTTTGAGAGCATATCCAAAAAAAGATGACAAAATAGCAATTTTTTTTTTCAGCTAATGTATTTATAGAAAAACTGCTTAATGTAGAAGATACTAAGTCTAGGAATTAGTCTAAATGCATTATGATTAGCATTACAAAAAGGAACCTGACATTGGTTTAGATAAATTAATATAATCAACAAATTACTATGCAACATCTAGATATTATGTCTTATCTAAAAAAAAAAGAAAAAAAGAAAAGAAAAGGATAGCTTTTTTTTTCTTCCCATTTCCTTTGGTGGCTGTTATTAATTGCAATAAAATTTTGTTATTAGTCCTATATTCTATTAACAGTTTTTGATTGTGAATGGAATAAGTTATCATGAATTAGGTTGAATAAAGTGTTTAAGCTTTATATCTTACAAGTAAACCTGGGTCGGTTTCATCTGATTGAGATATATATTTTCGACTTAGTTAATGAAACCTAATTTAGTGTTCACATCATTATTTCCATTGATTCATTTTAATAATCTATGACAATAACAACTTGATTATTGAAGAATAAAATTAAAAGAAACAATCAATGATTAGGGATAAAATAATATGATTCAACATTTGTTGAAATTGTAAATTTAGTCCTTCATAAAAATGAATTTATCTCTTTGTCCCTAAATTTCACAAGAATTTTTATTTACATTTATAGATTAATTTTTTGAACTATCATTATATTATCAATCGAACATAACTCGGTGGATAAGACACTAATTATCATTCTAAAAATTGTTCGATTATATTGTTATATTAACAAAATGCTATATGATGCAATTTATTATTATCATTCACAAAACATTGATATGATAATATACTTATTCAATAAGTGTGGGTTCATATAACAACTATGATAAGATCAATTTAAAGAAAAAAAGATAGTTGGAAACACTTTTTTTTAAGTACAACAAATGAGAGTATGGGGATTCAAACGTTGGAATTGAAAGAAAGAAGTACATGTCAATTATTATTGAGTTTATTATATTCACTTTGATAAATGAGTGAAAAATTAGATCTATTAAAATCGGCAATAAGACATATTAGAGTAAGTGAATAGTTAATAAACATTTTTATTTGTTAACAATTTCGTTTTTAGTTTTTTATTTTTGAAATTTGTGTATTTACTAAAGGGATGTTTGACTCACCAACATGAATTGGGTTGAGTTGGTAAAAACAACCAACTCAACTTCACCGATATTTAAAGTTGGTGAACCAAAGATCGACTTGGGTTGAGTTTACCAACTCCAATTATTACTAGTTCAACTCAACCATATACCACAAATACAAATAATTATTATCAACTCAACTCAATCCAACCTGCACACTAAATAGATTTAATTAATTAATTAATTTATTATTATTATTTTATTTATGAACTCCACTTTTTTCAAAAAGAGAAAAACCAGTTCTTAATCAAATTCTAAAAATAAAAACCAGTAGATAACAAAGGAAGATATTTGGAGGTAGAAATATTGTCCATAACTTAATTTTAAAAAATAAAAAATAAATAGTTACCAAATGAGACATAAATGATTTCACATCAAAGATGAAAAATCATGGTAATAACTTCTACTTGTTTTCTTATCTTTTCCTTACCAGGGGTTTTCTTATATTTGCCTAAAAAAAGGAGCTCACATATTTAATAAGGAAACATTCAATTTTGTATCCAAACTTAGAAAACAAAATCATATTTTTTAAAACTAGGTTAAAATATAATTTTTGTTGTACTTTGAAGTTTGTTTAATTTTAGTCCATGTATTTTTAAATTTGTACTTTGTTGGTCACAATATTTTGGAGGTTATTCAATTTCAGTTCATATACTCTCAAGAAATCCTAAATTTAGTCTCTACTGCCTGTTTTTTCTCGATTTTTTTTTAAAAATATTTTGTTATTTATTAGCATTTTTACTCTAAATTTTGAAAAGATATTCACATATTATATTTTTTGACATAAAAATTATTATTATTAACTAGTCAATTTCAATAAAAATTAATTTTAAATGATTAAATTTAAGACTTATTAAAAGCACAACGACTAATATTGGACATTTGAAAGTATAAAGATTAACATTGAATAAACAACAAAATATAGATACCAAAATGATATTTTAACCTAAAAACCATTTCTTCGTTTTCCAAAACTTTGTTTTTGTTGTTGAAATTTAATCAAGAATTCAAATGAACATTTTTTAAAGAAAGATGTTGAGGATTGGCCAAAACAAGAACCAAAACTCACGAGTGGGCCCAAGCACAAGGGAAACTTGAAGGCATCATGGGGAAAGATGCGTCCCAAAAGAGAAAAGTCAGAGTCTCAAATTTCAAGCTGACAAGCTAAAGCGGTAAATATATATCAATCAAGGAATAATGATATGAACCGCTCAGACATCAAATTATCATGTATATTTTATTTAATAATTTTGATGTCATTTTAGCATTTTCCAACATTATCTTTTTTATGGCATTTAAGTAGGGGTAATTTTGTCATTACCTTATGTTGTATTGGGATTTTCATTGGGAAGCTATTTAAAGCCTTGCATTTAGATTGTTTAGGGTACGATGAATTGAGTTTTAGCCTTTGTGCTTGTTTTCAAGATTAGGTAGAGAGCTTCTTGAATTTGCAATTCATTTGAGTTGCATGACCCAAACATTCAAGTGGGATTGATCATCCTTCTTGTGGAGTGTTCGAATCTTGGGTGAGGAATTTGTACGAACGCTTGTGATGTATAATATACGATATTTTACTTCACTTCTTGATTTTGCTCAGTTGAATGTTTTATTTGCTTTATCACAAACCAATAAACTAAAATTCCTGGTTATCTTTATGTAACTTAAACATGTATGTGGTGACATACAAGTGGATCATGTCTTAAGGGATAACCAAAATGGTTGTAGTATATGGATATAGGAGGAAACCTTATCCTGGTAACGCTACCGATGAGGTCTGCTTTGTGAAATAATTATAAGTGTTGTGACTTGTCACTGATGGTATGATCCTGATCATTCGTATAGGGGACATGCGAGCGGGGGCGTCCTATACAAAGAGTTTGTATAAGACCTGACCACGAAGTGTTAACGTCTCGTTATGTAACACCGTTCATGACAGAGACTTCACTTCATTCGAATGAACGTAGGTAACATGACCTCAATCCTGAGTGAGTTGGGAACTCATGCCATTGAGGGCAGTCCTTTGATTTGCATGGGTGTGAGTGGCCAGGCCACCCACTCAAACCTACTACTTTGGGGATTCGTCTAATTTGAGAGTTGGGAACTCAGCTACACAAGATGGAATTCACTTCTTCCCCGAAGTAGGGGCAAGTAGATAGATAGCTCCTTTAAGGACTGATTCTAGGGCTTGAACGATGTGACGCCGCACACATTCTCTTGGTCTGAGAGGTGTTCACACATAGTTGGACTATGATGTATTGTTCATTAGAGGGATCAGTGGTACTTGAGGAGTGAGATGTAACTATAGGGGAAAAACGGTAATTTGGACTAGCTGTACATACGAGCATCTGTGGTTATCGTACTCATGATTGGTTATATTCGATGGACATAAAAATATATCTGTGGTAAGAAAAGTTTAGCTGTCGGTCTTTAGTGGAATGTCTGGCAACTAACGGATGGTGGATCTCGTGGCTAAAGAGTTTAGTCAGCTATTCACGTATCGTTGGAGCTTCGAGCCATAGGTCCATAAGATCCCCTTGGTAGCTTGGATAAAGTTGAGAATCATTTTTTGGGTTAGTTTGAAATGTTCAAATTGATAAGAAGGAGTTCGATTATATATGATATAATTAAACTGGTTAATTGTATATGATATGATTGACTAAATGTATGAGATACATTATTTTGGAGGAAATTGGATATAAAAATTATTTATATCAAGTAGAGGAGAAAACACTATAGTAGATATATGATATCAAACTATAGGTTAAGAATATAATATGATTATATTAATTAATTAATTAATTGGGCGATTATGTGATAATTGGCTGAGTTTTTCTCCGGATTCATGCGAAAGTGGGAAGTTCAATTTAGTTCTTGTAACTGAAGAATAAATGAAAATTATTTTCTTTTTGCAAGAGTTACGATCACGTTGGAAAAACATACGATTGCTTAGCGTTGAAAGCCTATAAGATAACGTCCGTCTTTCTAAGTGATCGCACACTTGCGTACTAAATGATCGTTTAGCGTGCCGAGTGGAACTAAACGATCACTTAGCTAAACCTACACGATCGTGTACCTCGACCTAAACCACAAGCACCCAACTATATGATAGTCATCCCTTTCTCCCACTTGCTTGTTCTTTTACACGATCGCTTTTCCTCCTACTCTCTACCAATTCCATCAAAGTCCACCCTTTGGATTCTAACTCCGAGAATACTGAGGGCTTCGAGTGGTGGTATCGTCCTCGATTTCTTTGTGTTTGTGCGCTGCTGATCGTGTAGACGATCGTGGTGCTGTTAGATGATTGTTTGTTGGACGATAAGAAGAATAGAAGTTCGCTTTCGTTGGACCGAGTTTGATTGAAGACTGTCTTTAACTGGGAAGATTCTTGGTCTTTTGTATTTATTTGTTAAAGCATGTCGGTAATTAGTGTTTACAATGCATATCTATTTGTTCGAATGTATGTGTGGTAATTCGATCACAATGAAATCGGAAAGATCCGCTTCCGCTCATAGGCACTCTTGTTTAAGAGTTCCTTCAAGTGGGAGTTGTACGAATATGATGAACTCTAGTTTGATCTCATGATTAGATTTGGATACTATACCTCATCCACGATCTTACAAACTATAGTGGCTTAATGATTGTGAGGAACTCAGGGTGACTAAATAGGTGAAGATTCCTTTTGCCATAGGGAGATACAAGGATGAAGTACTGTGTGGTGTGGTGCCCATGCATGTAGGTGACATACTCCTTGGTAGGCCTCGGCAATTTGGTGGAAAGGTTATCTATGATAGTTTTTTTAACCATTACACTTTCACACACAATTGTAGGAAAATTGTACTTGTACCCTTATCCCCCAAATAAGTGATTATTGATTAGGAAAAGTTAGAATAAAGAAAAGAAGAGGTTGCAACAAAAACAAAAGAAAAAGGAAAGAAAAAAGAGAGCTTGAGAGAAAATGAGGAATTGAGAGAAAAGTAAGATCATAGCTCATGACCTAGAGAGAAAAAAGAGAGAAAACTAGCAAGTTGGAGTGCTAAATCTTGTGAAGTAAGGAAAGCTATATTTTAAAAAGGAACCATACTCATGGTTTCATTTAAAGAAGCTTGTTTGCTAACCGAGGACCTTGACTCCACTTTGCCTAATATCTTTGTATCTCTTTTGCAGGAATTCAAGGAATTCTTTCCTGAGGTGTTACCTAAGGAGCTACGGCCCTCGAGGGGCATAAAGCTTAAGATTGACTTTATTCTATGTGTTCAGATTCCAAACTGACCAGCCTATTGGACCAATCCACGAGAGGGCAAAGAGATTCAGAAGCAAGTTGATGAGTTGTTTGCTCACGGGTATGTACGTGAAAGTTTATGTCCTTGTAGCATTATTGTCTTACTAGTACCTAAGAAAGATGGATCTTGGAGAATGTGTGTAGATTGTAGGGCTATTAATAAAATTACAATTAAGTATAAACATCCTATCCCTAGGTTGGATGATATGCTAGATGAATTGTATGGTTGTAGCATGTTTACAAAAATAGACTTAAAATCTAGATACCATCAAATTAAGATGAATGTTGAAGAAGAATAGAAAACCACTTTCAAAACTAAGCATGGGTTATATGAATGGCTAGTTATACCTTTTGGCTTACTAATGCACCTAATACCTTTATAAGACTTATGAATAATATAATGCGTGAATTTTTAGGAGAATTTGTAGTTGGTTTATTTTGACGATATCCTAATATATTATAAGACAATAGAGGATCTTGTTATGCATGCTAGGTGTGTTCTAGTTGCACTTAGAAAGGAAAAGTTTTATGCTAATCTTAAAAATTGTTGTTTTTGCACGGAAAAAGTAAACTTCCTACATTTTTAGTTTTTAAACATGGAGTGGAAGTTTATTTTGAAAAGGTTAAATCAATTAGGGAGTGGTTTACACCTAAGAATGCTAGTGAAATTAGAAGTTTTCATATGTTAGTTGGTTTTTATAGGAGGTTCATTAGAGATTTTAGTTTCATAGCTGCATCAATTAATGAACTTATAAAGAAAAATGTAAAGTTTGAGTGGGACAAGCAAAAGAACGCGCTTTCAATGATTTGAAAGATAAACTAAGTAAGGCTCTTTACTTGCCTTAGTTAATCTTGAGCTAACATTTGAAATTGAGCGTCAATGGAATAGGGATTGGAGCTGTTTTAATGCAAGATCAAAGACCCTTGATATACTTCAGTGGGAAGCTGACTGGAGCTACTTTGAAATATCCTACATATGACAAGGAACTTTATGCCTTAGTGAGAGCACTACAAACTTGGCAACATTACTTGTGGCCAAAGGAGTTTGTTATCCATATTGACCACCAAAGCTTACAACACTTGAAAGACCAACAAAAGTTGAATCGGAGACATGCAAAATGGTTTGAGTTCATTGAAATTTTTCCTTATGTGATACGGTACAAGAAAGGTAAGGAAAATGTAGTTCCTGATGCGCTATCTAGGATGAAGTATGTCTCGCTAAACGCCCTTCATACTAGATTGCTTGGTTTTGAATATATTAAGACAATGTATTCACAAAACACTTATTTTGCACATATTGTTGAGAATCTCAAGCAAAAACGTGTAGTGCATGATTATATGATGTATGATGGGTTTTTATTTAGGAAGAATAAACTCTGCATCCCCACTTGTTCTATTCATAAGTTATTAATTAAAAAAGCTCATGGGGGAGGTTTTTGGGATGTTTGAGTTTGTAAGGTCTTCTTTGAATGAAAATTCTTTGGTAGATGACAAGCTTCATGGTTACTTTTGTAATTCTTGATTCAGGGTTGCATGCCGAGAACATTCAGGTAAGTCTGATCATCTTGCTCGTGGAGTGTTTGAACTTGGAGTAAGGAATTAGTTCTCCTTATCTTTTGGTCTTCAATCAAAAGGTAATCCAAATCTAGTCCTTCCCTTTGGGATTGTTGTCAAATTGATTGGGGGGTTTTTAGAATTTGATATTAGGAGTTCAACATTTGGGTTCTTAATTTTTCAAATCCTAGGGTTTTCATATCAAATAATATAGTCAGACTAAAGTTGGTGATATATATATATATGTTGTAGCCTTAAGCGCTAGCCGCCCTAACTACCCTAACATACTTGGAGTTACGTGTAACCATAGGCGAGTGTCAAATGAAGGATATTATAAATAGCCCTATTTGATGACCCCATAAAAAAGGTAAGTAATCTTTAAATGAGAGACTTGACCTTAATTTTGTGCTTAATTAACTGAACTATACAGTCCCTTACTAACTCAGACATATGAGTGTAATAGGCTCGATACCACACTGATGTAAGGAACTCCCATGCAGGTTAGGAGGACAAGATTAGACCATGAGAAGTGGATCAACAAATAAACCCACAAAAGGATTCCAAATACGAAGAATACATATGAACTTTCCTATATTAACAAAAGGTAGAAACCATACTAAAAATAATGAATAAATAAATATAACTTTTTTAAAAGAAAAAAATAAAAATAAAATCATGATTCATTACTAAGAGATAGTAAATAATTAACCAACGTAAAACTTTGATTTTTAGTATACGAGAATAAAGATCGAACTTTCAACCTCTAAACACAGAGTAATAAAAAAATAAAACTTTGATTTTTTTTTTCTTTTAAGAGCTTTCACACCATTTTATTTATTGGTAAGTCAATTGTATTATTGATGAGATGGTGGTGGGTGCCAATTTACTTTCATGTTTGACAAATTGTTTAAAATTTGAACCAATTAAATTTATTGACTATATCTTATGATTTTGTAACTTTCTGCTTGCTTTTCAACGTTTAATTAAATGTTGCCCATTATATGTGTCTAACTTTTATTTGTCACATTTTTTTGGTAAGAAACAATTAATGATATGTCACAATTTTAGCATATTCACGTAACCCTCCTTTGTATATTACGTTTTCAATACATTATTATATTAAGAAAGTTAATCTAAATTATAATTTGCTTCTTTTAAAAAAATGAAAAAAAAGACTCTTAGAAAAGGAAAAGAAAAAAAGACTCTTTTTTAAAAAAATAATAATACTTTTTTAAGTGTCGAAAACATCCGGAAAAAATATCTCTTCTAACAAGAGATATAGTCTAATTTGAAAAACTATTACACCAAATCCCCGACAATCTATATCTTCTAGCTCTCTTAGTAGTCTCATGAGCCATCAAGTTTTGACTTCTTCTAAGAGGAAAAATAAAACCTCTTAAATCGTTGATGTAAAATCATATATAGTATCGTATCCTTTAAAAAAAAGGTTCGAATACAATTTATTCACATTACTCAATGACTCTTTAAGAAAAAAAATCATCTTTTTAATTGAAAAAAATACACGAGTTAAATATTATCTTGATTTTTATATTTTAATGTTATTTTGATTTTTATATTTTAGTTTTGGTATTCTTTTATATTCTTTCAAAATATTTATTTTCATCCTTATATTTTCAATTAATTTCATTTTAGTCTCATAGTTTTAAAACTTTTCTTTTGTCTTTATACTTAACAAAGTAATCATTTACATCATTTTTTTTCTGCTCATTTTTTTATTTACAATTTTAACATGACGTTTTATTCACCATAAGTATTGGACTAAAATAAATAAAATTTGAAAATAGATGTTGCAAAATATAATTTATATACACTATCACCATTATTGATAATTTTCTTCCAAAGTTAAGATATTCAACTAATTTTAGAGATAAAGTGGTTAGAAAAGGGAGAGAAAAAAATTAAATTTATATATGCATTTATAACTTAATTTTTCTTTTAAAAGAAAAGTAAAGGATAGAATAAAAAGGTTTTACAAATCCATAGCATATATAAAATTGGCTAATAAGTTTTTTCTCCCATTTTGCATTTTTTGAAATTTGTTTTTCATTTAACTAATTTGATTTTATTGTAATTTACTTTTTAAATTTAAATTTTTTATATTATAATTATGATTTTATTGAATTTCTTCATTCTTCCACCCATTTACCCTCCTCTTTCAATGACTTCAGCTTCTTTTATTTCCTTTTTAGTATATACCAATACATTTTTTATTTAGATATTTAGATCTCATATTTAATAGTGGAATTAAATTTGATTAACAGTAAAATTTTTAATCTGAAACTGTCAATACATTTTAAATGTATTTAAATCTCACAATTAATTGTATGTATTTAGATCTCACATTTAATAAAATTAAACTTGATTAATTATTAGGTTTTTAATTTGAAACTGCCCAACTCCCCAACCTTTCGAGGGAAGAAGGTGATAGTCGCAGTAGACTTGCATGGTGTTCATCAAAGCGGACAAATATTTAAAGATCTTTTGATAATTGATTTGTGGTAAGAAGTGACAATACGAGATCTAAATGTTGGTTAAGGAGAGCTTCGAGAAGCAAAACATTGAGATTATAATGAGATTTTTTTTCGAATTTAGAAAATTAAAATGTGTGGTTGGTTATTATTTGGTTAGACATTTATTCCTCTTCCTCAAAATACCATTTTTTATATGTTGTTTATTGATTCAGTGATTGCTAAACGATCACGAACAAAATTTAAAGCGAAAATGATAAATTAATTTTGTGTTTAAAATGTTGGCTTTGCAATTTTATGTCGATTATTTAGGAAATATTGCTTATAAAATTGTTACAAATAGATAGTTGATTGATAAGGATAGAAAATAATGAAGTGAAGTGAAAAACTAGTAAAGTGAAAAATGAAAAAATAAAAAGAAAAAGAAAAAAAAGAAAGTAATTAAAACAAAAAAAAGTGGCATGCAAAGAAAAGAAAAGAAAAAAAATAATAATAATAATACAAACGAATTAAAAATAAAATTGCAAAATAAAGTAGAAGGTTTATGCCCTATAGACGTATTTAATTGCAATAATTTTAAAAAATATAAATATCTTTTTAGTACATACTTTTGACTTTCACACTTATACTTCCAATATTATTATTGGGTTTTTTTAAAGGCATTGTTATTTGGTTTTAAATGAATTTATGATGGTTTTTGACAATGGTATTTTAACTTTCATCTTTATTACAGTATGGTGCTTTTGTTTTTCAACCCTCTTGTACATAGTTCAATTTTACACGTATTAAATTATTAGGTCAAAATAATATTTTGATTCCTATATTTCCATTTTGTTCTATTTTAGTTTTAATATTTTTAATTGTTCTAACTTTAGTATTTATGACTTCGTTTGGTAACCATTTCATTTTTTGTTTTTGGTTTTTGAAAATTAAGCTCACTCTTTCCCATTTCTTCCGATGATTTACATATTTCTTGAATATAATTTTTGTTCTCTTAACCAAATTCCAAAAACAAAACAACTTTTTAAAAGTTTTTTTTTTTCCAAAATTTGGCTTGGCCTCTTGAAACTGTTGTAAAAAGTAGATAGCAAAGGAAAAAAAATTGTAGGTGAAAATGTTGTTTATAGACTTAATTTTAAAAAACAAAAATAAAAACAAAATAATTACCAAAGAGGATCTATACTGTTAACAAATTTTAAATTGTCAATGCACTAGTTTCTTGTTGATTTGTTCGAAATAATGAAGCTTCTATGAGCATATATTTTTAAATTATGAAAAATATATTAATATATTCCCATAAAGTTATTCACTATATGTAAATTAGTATTATTATTTAACCAAGCTCCATAAAAATTAAATATTTTGCTAGACTAAAAATTAATTAATTATTATTTTCTTAAAAAAATCTCGATAAAAATTAATTTTGAAGAGTTAAATTTATGAGTTATTGAAAATATGAGGACTAAAAATTAATCATTAAAAATTAAGAGACCAAAATAGAATAAAATCTAAAGTATATAGACCAAAATAGTATTTTGACCTAATTATTATTATTATTTTGAGTTCAACCATGTAGGATAGAAATTTATGCAACCTTCTTTCTTTAATTAGTTTGAATGTACCTATTAAAAGAAAAAATCTAGCCTGAACTTGTCCAAATGTACAACTTTTTTTTTTTGGGTCATGGTCAAAATGCACCACCTTAGTCAGAAGGTAGAACCTTGTTGTATAAAAATTTATTTATTAGGGGATCAAATCTCCAACTTATTAAATGGAAAAATAACTATCTATTTAAACAATCTATGATGTATTTAATAAAAATCTAACGCGCCTAAAGTTTGTTTAGCCAAAAAATATATATATACTTTTAAGTTTTGATCTAGTTTTCATTTAGCCTCTAAATTTCTAAATGTTATACTTTTAGTATTTAAATTTTAAACTTGATTTTAGTTTAGTTCCTTTGATTTCAAAACCTTACAATTTTTATCATTGAATTTTGAGTTTTACTTCAACTTGACCCTTGCATTTTGAGATTTACACTTTTAATCTCAAATTTTCATTAAAATACTAACTTCAGTCTTTGATGTTAATATCTATTCATTAATTTAAAAATAATTATGATATGGACTTTAAAATTACTTTTCCGTTGTCTTTTTCGAATTCTTTTTCACCGGGTGTGAATCAGGATAAAGGGAAACTAGAATTTGGTGGCTCCTAAAATCCTCAACTTTCATTTATCCGCATACTCGTTCATCCCCGCTGGGGGAATGGGATTTGCCCATAAGCTATAAGGGCGAGGTGGTTGGAGGTGAGCTAAAGTGGAATGACGGAGATTGGATGGCATGGAAAGCTGAGTAGGGTTTGGGGCGAGTTGTGGGCTACATTAGATATGGGTTGAAATGGCGAGAGCTGAGATAACGATGATGTTTGGGAAGAAGCAGACCCGATGGAAACACCAAGATTAACAGTGAAATATAATTAATTATAATTTTTTAAAATTTGTTTATAGATATTAACACTAAATACTTTTTGGTTAGTATTATGTAAAATAAAAAGTTAAAAGTGTAAATCATGCATCTTAAGAATCAAATTGATAAAAAACTCAAATCCAAAAGCATAATTGCAACATTTTAAATTTTAGATACAAAATTGAAATCGAACCAAATGATTTTTCTTGGGAAAATTACCTTTTTGTCCCCATATTTTGAAGAATATGTGCACTTGGCCCACGATTTTTAAATACGTACGTTTTTAGTTCCTATATTTATAAAAATATGTTTATTTGGTCATAGAGTTTTCAAAATATACATTTTTAGTCATCGGATTTATAAAATAGATTTAAAAGGTCGTTGAAATATTTTTGTTTGATTTTTTAAAAATAATTACATGATATTTAAAATTAGAAAAAAATATGAATTTTAAAAATTATTCTTCTAATTTAAAATGCAATATAATTATTCAAAATAATAATATAAAGTTATTTGAGGGATTGTTTAGACCTATTTATTAAGGGACTAAAAATGTAAGTTTTGAAAATTCAATGACTATATGAGTCTATTATTATAAACCTGAGGACTAAAAAAGTATGTTTTTAAAACTCATTGACCAAACACAGATATTCTTCGAAACTTGAGGATCAAAAGGATCATTTTTCCAATCTTTCTTTTATATATAATATATGAGATGAAAGAACCAAATCGAGTACAAGTTCATCTAGGTTGAACTATATAAATTGGACTAATTTTTTTTAAAAAAATAAAATAAAAAATAGAAAAAATCTATTTTGTCTATGAACTAACGTGCATTTAATAAAATTTACGTGTAGAAGATAAATTCATGCAACTATTACATTTATTGAGTTTGTATTAAATTTGGAAATGATTGCTTAAGTTTTTATTAAATGCTACAAAAAGTTCAATGATGAGGATTAAGAAGAAATCGCATCACTTCTTTTGTTTATTTTATTTTATTTCCTTTTTTATTTTGAGTTTTAAAAAAAAATTGTACTACTTTTCAAAAAAACAAAACAGAGAAAATTAATGACATCACAATAAACTCAAAAGTACAATTAAATATAAAACCAGCACCCGTCCCCACAGGTGGCCCACGATCCACCTTCCTCCTCCGCGGCTCCACCGGCCACCGCCGCCGCCGCCACCACCTGTCTCTTCAACCTTGAGTTTCCGTTTGCAGGTGCACCTGTTGACTTGGTCCAGGCTAGAACCTTCATAAGGGCCCCCCACTTTTGTAGGGCCTTTGACTCATAAATGAGAAAATCGCGATTTCTACGACGACGGAGGAAAAAAGATCGACGGTTGCTCCGGCGACGAATGGTGGAGCCCGCCGCTGACTGTGATAGAATTGATACAATGAGATTGAAAGGACGAACGGTAAACTTGTTTAGCGATGGGGTTCTTAAACTCAGGGTTAAAAATCTGTTCAATTATTATTACTAACCCTTATCCCAATTTGTCCATTGGTTTGAAAAAGCTTCACGATCTTCACAATTAATAGTCTGTGAAGAAATGAACGGCTAATATGCTGAACACATCGATGAATAGTATTGTTGAATTTTGTTTTTAGTTTAAAAATGTAAATAGGAATTCAATTTTAATAATGGATTCAGGAATCCCATTCCCAGATAACTTGAACGGCTCGACGAAATAGCTATGAAATTGGTTACTGATAAAAAATTCTGTCTGTATGTAGGCATTATTTAATATAAAAGCCGAGAGCTCACCATGTGGACAGGAATGAAGTTCAACCTTTTGTTTTTCTCTCAATTACTGTGAGAACCTCCATAATATCCACTTTTGATTTGATTCCCATTCATTTTCAAAGAGAAAGCAAGATTAGATCTCTTCTTTTTCGGATCCAGATGCAAACAAATTTTTTTGTAAGTTCTTTATGCTTCACTTGCAGACTTCAAAACTTGGTTCATCTTTATAATTTCTGATGATCTGTTTTCAATGGTAGTGTATCAATTTGAGTCCATTTTTACAAACTTTCCTCTAATGATGTAGGGCCCCTCTTAATCCTTTTGTCTTTTAAACTTGAATTTGTTAACTTCCAATCTGGGACGTATTGTATTCGTTGTACTGGAGATTGAAAGTTCCATGTTTAAGCCATGGGAGCTTGGGGCCGCCCTTTCCTGAAGTATGTTAAATATAATTTTGCTACCCTTAATTTGGTTCCCATCTCCTATTCTTCTTGGAAGATTTGGATTTTGAATTCAATGGCAATGACTATTTAGAAACTAATGTCACTGCCCAAATGCGATCCAGTTGGTAATCTGGTATAGAAGTGGCTGAAAAAGCAGAGTTTCAATGATACCATGTTCTTTTCTATATAATTGTATGAGTCCTACTTCTAAAAGTTCTAGCTATTAGATTAATATTCATTCCCAATATATTGCCTGAACTTTTTGTTAATTAATGTTGCATGGCAAGTGGACTTCTTATCTTCAAAGTTAAAATATAGAGGAAGTGCTTACAAGTTGGCTCAATCAACATTTATCTCTTAGAGTTTAGCTTTTAGAAAGTTGGATATTTCATGTATAAATTCTTCACTGGTGGTTTATGTTCAGAAATTTTGTCAGCAGTTCAAGCTACATAGAAGGTTCCTTGTACCACTTTTTTTTTCTTGTGTCTATCTATCCTATCTTAGCTTTCCATCATTTTGCTTATAGTTTCCTTTTGGTAATATGACTCTATCAAGATATTCAAACTAAATTTTCTTCTCAGGTTGGCTTGGACGAGTAGTTGAATCAAAATACTCGGCTACTCTGGTGCTGAAAAGACATTTGAAATAAATTCCAGTCATTCAGGTTCAAGGCTGATTCAAGTCGAATCTGGTTGTAAACATGGCCATGGATCATACTGTAAAAGTCATTCTAGGCTCAATTGCCTTCGCAGTCTTCTGGTTATTAGCTGTTTTCCCTGCTATTCCATTTCTACCAATTGGGAGAACAGCAGGATCTCTCCTAGGGGCAATGCTAATGGTTGTATTTCGAGTCCTAACTCCAGATCAAGCATATGCGGCCATTGATCTCCCAATACTTGGTCTTCTGTTTGGGACAATGGTAGTTAGTGTTTATCTTGAAAGAGCTGATATGTTCAAGTATTTGGGTAAGGTGCTGTCGTGGAAGAGTAAAGGAGCAAAGGATTTAATCTGTCGAGTGTGTCTGATATCTGCAATTTCAAGTGCGTTTTTCACCAATGACACCTCGTGCGTGGTTTTGACTGAATTTGTTTTAAAAATTGCCAGGCAACATAATCTTCCACCCCGTCCCTTCCTTCTTGCCCTTGCATCAAGTGCAAATATTGGCTCTTCAGCAACACCTATTGGCAACCCCCAAAACTTGGTCATAGCTGTTCAGAGTAAAATTCCTTTTGGGCAATTTGTGATTGGAATACTCCCAGCGATGCTTGTTGGTGTTGTTGTAAATGCTTTAATTATTCTTATCCTATATTGGAAATTGTTATCTGTCCAGAAGGATGAAGAAGATCCATCCCCAGAAATTGTTGCAGACGAAGATGTGCTTTCTCATAGATTTTCACCAGCCAGATTGTCACACACACAAATTCCATCCATCAACTCTGCAGAATGGGATTCTCGGTTGGATTTAATGAATGCACAAAGTTCTCCATGCTCGAACGCAAATGTTGAAACTCTAAGAAATTCAGTAAGTTCAAAAGATAATGAAATCCACCGGTCTCATAGTGCTATGACAGAGTCAGCAAGAATATCTGATGCTTCAAAAGAGTGGCTGCCCAATGCATCTCCTCAGAAAAGGGAAGAAGGTTTTTCTTCTAAGAGCGTTAACTCTATGGAGAAACAGAAAGAACCAGTATCTTTGCAGTCCTCTGAAGGAAAGGAACATTGGAGCACCAAATGGAGAAGGATTGCATGGAAATGCTGTGTTTATCTTGTGACTATAGGAATGCTAATTGCTTTATTGTTGGGCTTGAATATGTCATGGACTGCAGTGACTGCTGCACTTGCTCTTGTCGTTCTTGATTTCAAGGATGCTCAGCCATGCCTAGAAAAGGTTCGAACCATTATTCTTTGTTCGTCTTTAATTACTGCAAATTATAATTTTTCCATGGAATTTAACAATACCTTTTTTGTTACTATTTCTACAGGTTTCCTATTCACTTTTAGTCTTCTTTTGTGGGATGTTTATGACGGTTGATGGATTTAACAAGACTGGATTACCAAGTGCCTTTTGGAATTTCATGGAGCCACATGCGCAGATCGATCGTGTTTCTGGGACTGTTGTTCTTGCTCTTGTCATACTGTACCTCTCAAACTTGGCTTCAAACGTGCCTACTGGTATTAAATTCTTCTCCTCCCACTGTTCCTTGTTTTCCCAATTTTCAATTTTCTTTTCCATTTCTATCTTAAATTATGATAGCCTTTATAGAATGAAGATTCCAATATAGCAAAGAAACCCTGACCACCTTTATTTGGAGGTTTTTTGGTGTTTAATTATATGAAATGAACAAAATAATTTATCAAGAAATTTCTGATTATGAGTAGAATCACTGCAACTGATGTTTAAATAAGGTTGAGGTTATGAACATATGACAAAATCAACAAACAGACGGGAAAAAAAACACTGGTTGTCATTGTTTGCTTAGCATTTCATGATTAGATGAGGATAGATAGGTACTAACTCAAAAAATTAATCTCTTCATTTGATTTAAGGTTTTGAATGAAAAGTGATAAGCACATAATTTTTCTTGATTAGTGAACATTATGTAATTCTCTGGTTCGATTGACCCATTAGTTGCCGTGAGAATGCAATTGTATCTTATGCTTTGTCGTTGTCGATTTGTTAGTTCTTCTGCTTGGAGCACGAGTTGCCGCATCGGCTGCTGCAATATCTGCAACCGAAGAAAAACGGGCATGGCTTCTTTTAGCTTGGATCAGTACTGTAGCTGGAAATCTCTCATTATTAGGGTCAGCTGCAAACTTGATAGTGTGCGAACAGGCTCGTCGCACTCCACAGCTAAGCTACAATTTATCCTTCTGGAATCATCTCAAATTTGGAGTTCCCTCAACTCTTATTGTTACAGCCATTGGTTTAGTTCTTATAAGATGATTTTCTTGTTTTTCTTTGCTTTCTTTTATTGTTTTTCTACAATAAAGTTTTATTTTATGAAGGTTAGAATTGTAGATTTCGTTTAAAGTTTATATATATATATGGAGAATGTTTTCTTGAAAAGTCTGTACAAATTCAAGTATGAAACAAATGTTCGATATATGGTTGAGTTGAAAATGGAAATGAACTGATAAATAGCCATTTTTGTTCAATGCCTCCTTTTTCTCTTTATTGTTATATATATATATTTATTATTGTTCTTATATTAGCTGTATGATTATTTTGAACAGGGTGTTCATGGTTTGGATTGAGTTGAAAGATTTTTTAGACCCAACCCAATTGTTCAGGTTGTAAATTTTTTCAACCCAAATAACCCTTATTAAAAAACAAACTCAACCCAACCATGGAATTTTTGGGTTGGGTTGGTTCGGGTTAATTGGATCATTTATTTAAAATTTTGTTTTAAAAACAAGAAAAATGTAAATATATAAAAATCTAATTTAATTATTTTCATATATTAAATTAAGATTAACAACTCAATTTCAATTAAAATTTTCGAGAAACAAAAAATATTAAAATTAAATAAAATTAAAATCAATATATGTATAAATAATTGTGTTATAAGTAATAACAGAATATATTTTAAAGTTAATAATAAATTCGGGTTAGTTAAGTGAACTCATGAATCAACCCAATTTATAAAATTTTCATTTATTTGAATTTAACTCAACCTAAATGAGTTGAGAACCCAAACCACACGGGTTGGGTTGGGTTGATCGGTTTTTTCGGATCATTGGATTTTTTTGAACACCCTTACTTTTGAACATAATAAGAAGAAAATGGACAAAGTGACCATCGAACCAAACCTACCTCGGTGATCTAACACTAATTTACCATTAAGTCATTAGTTTCTAATTTATTTAGGAAAAATTAGTTTAAATTATATTTGAATTTCTTAGTTTTCAAAAACAATATTTTTATATTTGATGTAATTTGGAAGCATTTATTTAGTAGTATGGATATCTTCTCAAAATCAATTGATATTGGAAAGAATAGTTAAATTAAAAAGTTAAAGAAAAAAGAGTATTTAAAAAGAATATGTGGCATATTGGTTGGTATTGTTGTAAATGCTTTAATTATTATTATTTATTTTTTTAATAAAAAATCTGGCTACCTCATACATTTCCCTCCCCCAGCCCCCCACCTTTTTTTTTCTTTTTTCTTTTTTCTTTTTTGAAAAAAACCATTCCCCATCTTTGTACTGTATTTTTTTTCATAGAGGAAAATGGATAGATTCCTTGATTGTTTGCTTGTGTTGTAACAAGTACTATTTTTATTTTTTTTATTTTTTAATTCAATCAGTTCATGAAGGACTCGAATCTCTAGCCTCTTAATTGAACACTGCATCTTATAGTCAAATTGGATTACATTATTAACAAGGATATTTACGTAACAAATGCAATTAATTTAAGAATCAAATCAACCAATTACTCATGCTTTAAAATAATATATTTGTCAACTAAGACATATTTTTAATTGAGAATTCAAATGTTCGAACTTCGTTCACGTATTGTAGAACTAAAGAAAAAACATATTCATTTTTGCTAAAATAAGTGCAATGAAGTTTCTATTTGATTGAAAATTTTGCAGGCAGCTTTCTTGGAGATCCACGATTAGTTTTGTTGGAATTGGAAAATGGAGAAATTGTTATTTCTAATCTTAAAAATTTTGGTGGGCAAAACTATCTTCTTTTTAAAAAAACTTCTTTTTATAACCTCTTTCTAATTTTTTCAATTTTTGAACCGAGAGTCTCACATAATGAAAATGCTATTTTGTTTCAGTGTCTTCACTAACTCAACTTTTGATAACTATAAAATTGGAGAAAAAAAATTAGGTAAGATTTGGGATTTAATTCCCATTTAAACTAATTTAAATTTAAGTTTTAAAAAATAAAATTAGTATAAGTCTTAAAAGGAAAAAAAAAAAAAAAAAAAACCCTACTAGAAGATTTCAAGATTCTTAGAGGAAATCTTCCAATAGACCTTTTTTTTTTCCCTTTTCTTTTAAACTTAAATTAATTCAAATTTTTTTCTCCTAAGTTTAATAAGTTAGTTAGTTTATTTTTCAGTTTAAATTTTAAATAAATGAATATACTTAATGCCTAATGGAATATTTCCAGTAAGCAAAATCTTTCAATAGGCATTTTTATTATAAAAAGAAAAAAAAATTCCAATTTAAATTAATAATAATAAAATAATAAAAAAAAAAGAGCTTAAAAAAAGGGGAAAAAACTTACCTACTCTTTACGGAAATTGAATTTTTAAACCATTTCTTTTTTTTTTTCTTCTTCTTCTTCTTCTTTTTTTTTTTTTTTTTTTTTTTTTTTTTTATTACTAATTTCAACTTTTTCTCTTAGTTAGTTAGACCTTTTCATTTAATTTAAAAGAATAATAATTTTTTTTAAAAAGAAAAAAAATCCTTAGAGCCAACGGGAAGATTTCTAGTGAAAATGCTTACGGGAAATCTTCCGGTAGTTTTTTATTTTTTTATTTTTATAAATATTTTTAAACATAACTAATTCTAATTTTTTTTTCTAAGTTTAAGTTAATTTGTTAGGTACTCTTTTAAGTTTACCTTTTTTTAAAAAAAAATGAAAAAACATAAAGCCTATTAGAAGATTTCACGTATGTATCTTTAACGGGAATCTTCCAGTAAGTTTTTATTTTTTTAAAAAAAAAATTAATTTTGAACTTAGACTAATTATAATTGTTTTTCTAAGTTAAGTTAGTTTGTTAATGCATTTTTAGTTTAAATATAAAAAAATAGTAAAAAAAACAAAAAAACTTAAAGCGAATCGGGAGATTTCCAGTAAAGATGCTTACGGGAAATCTTCCAGTAGTTTTTTTTTTTTTTTTTTTTTAAAAAAAAAAAAAAAACTTAAAACTTATTGGAAGATTTATAGTATCCATCTTTACTTGAAATCTTCTGGTAATTTTTTTTAAAAAATAATTTTGAACTTAAATTAATTCTAATTGTTTTCTAAGTTAGTTAGTTAAATTATTTTTAAATAAATTGAAAATAATAATAATAATAATATTATTATTATTATTATTATTTTTTTTTAGAAAAAAATACCGGAATGGGAAATCTTCCAGGAGACCTTTTCTTTTAATTTATTTTTAAACTTAAAGTAATTCTAATTCTTTTTAAGGTTTTTTTTTTCTTTACACGAAATATCACAGAAATCAGGGTGAGTTCAATTTTTTTAAAGATTTTCTGTAAAATTTACCAACTTGATTTTATGAAAAATTATAGGATTTTCCATAATTTTTCAAGATTTCCCGTTAAATCTGAAAAAAATCAGGATTTCTCCCGTAATTCTCCAATTTCCAGTAAGAATCTTACCATTCAAATTCAAATCCCAATTTATTTATTATTAAATTTAATTAAATTAAAATCTAGTTTAGGTTTAAAAGGGGAAAAAAAGTTTACAGAAAGATTTCTCGTTAGCACGGGAAATCTTCTAGTAGGTTTTAAATTTCTTTTCTTTTTTCTTTTCCTTTTTCTTTTACTGTTTTTTACATTCAAACTAAAAAATATATATAACTAACTTAACTTAGGAAAACAACTGAAATTAGTTGAAGTTTAAGATTATTTTTTAAAAACTTACTGGATGATTTTCCATACAAATGCATACGGGAAGTACTTTAAGTTTCTTTCTTTACAACATAAACAAAAAAAAAAAAAAAAAAAAACAAAAAAAAAAAAAAAACAAAAAAAAAAAAAAACAAATTACTGGAAGATTTCCCATAAGCATTTTTATCGAAAATCTTCTAGTTGCCTTTAAGTTTCTTGTTATAATAATAATAATTTATAATAATAATAATAATAATAATAATAATATTGGAATTAGTAAAAAAAATTGTTATAACAAGAAACTTAAAGGCATTCATTCAAAAGTTGTTATAACAATAATAATAATAATAATATTATATTATTATATAATATAATATTATTGTTATAATAATAATAATTTATTATTATTATAGGAGAAAAAATTGGAATTAGTAAAAAAAATTGGAATTCATTCAAAAGTTAGATTTACTGTTTTGTATTCTTCAGTTGCTACACTATTTACTATTTGCTATAATTTTTAATGTTTTACATTGATTGGTACAATGTTTACTATTTCTTTTTTAAACTAAAATAATTTACCTCTCAAACACATGCTATTATAACCCAAACTAAAATAATCTATACTCAAACACAAACTATAATAACCCAACTATAAAATAATCTATATTCAAACACAAACTATAATAACCCAACTATAATAATCTAGGACTCAATTCCTTGCCCCAAACGTTCCTAAGTAGACTTTTTTTTTTCTTCTAGAAGTTTCTTTCCTTCCTTTTCAAGCTTTTTTCTCATTGTTGTTGTTATTATTATCATCATTGTTTTAATTTTAAATTAGAATTAGTTTATTTTTTTTTATAGAAAAAATGGATTGAAAGATTTCTTGTAAATATACTTATCGGAAATCTTCTATTAGTCATTAAGTTAAATGACAATAATGTTTCTTTCCGATAAGTATATTTACAAGAAATCTTTCAATCCGGTTTTTTCTATAAAAAAAATAAACTAATTCTAATTTAAAATTAAAACAATGATGATAATAATAACAACAACAATGAAACAATGAGAAAAGTACTGAAGATTATTTGGTTATTTTAAATGTGGGATCCTAAACAGTATTTTAGATTTTTTTATTTTAATTTAATAATCTATATTTAAAAGAATATGTGGCATATTGGTTGGTGTGGTTGTAAATGCTTTAATTCTTAATTATTTATTTATTTTAATAAAAAATCTGTCTACCTCATGCATTTCCCTCCCCCAGCCCCCCACCTTTTTTTTTCTTTTTTCTTTTTTCTTTTTTGGAAAAAACCATCCCCCACCTTTGTACTCTATTTTCTTTCATAGAGTATAACGGACAGATTCCTTGATTGTTTGCTTGTGTTATAACAAGTTTTATTTTTATTTTTATTTTTAATTCAATCCGTTCGAGTGGTGGACTCTCTAACCTCTTAATCGAGCACCGTGTCTTATAATCAAGTTGGATTTTGTTATTAACGATGATATTTATGTAATAAATGTAATTAATTTAAGAATCAAATCAACTAATTACTCATGCTTTAAAATAATATATTTGTCAACTTAGACATATTTTTAATTGAGAAGTCAGATGTTCGAATTCCATTCACATATCGTAGAACTAAAGAAAAAACATATTCGCCTTTGCTAAAATAAGTGTAATGAAGTTTCTATTTCATAGAAAAATTTGCAGGCTTCTTTCTTGGAGATCTACTATTAGTTTTGTTTCAATTTTCAATTGAGAAATTGTTATTTCTAATCTTAAAAATTTTGGACAAAACTATCTTCTTTTTTTTAAAAAAAAAAAACAAAAAAAATTCTTTTTATAACCTCTTTCTAACTTTTGAACGAGGATCTCACGTAATAAAAATACTATTTTGTCTCAATATACTTCACCAATCACCTAATTCAATTTTTGATAACTATAAAGTATGAGAAAACAAATTTATGTGAGATTGAAACAATCTTCCGGTAAAATTTAATTCCCATTTAAAAAATAAAATTAGTATAAGTCTTAAAAAGGAAAATAATAATGATAATAAAAAAACCCTACTGGAAGATTTTTTTTTTCTTTTCTTTTAAACTTAAATTAATTTCAATTTTTTTGCTCCTAAGTTTAATAAGCTAGTTAATTTATTTTCAGTTTAAATTTTGAATAAATAAATAAACTTAATGCCTAATGGAAGATTTCCAGTAAGCAAAATCTTTCAATAGGCCTTTTTATTATTATAAAAGGAAAAAAACTAACTGAATTTAAAATAATAATAAAAAAACAATAAGAAAAGCTTTAAAAAAAGAGAAAAAAAACTTACCTATTCTTTACGGAAATTGAACTTTTAAACCATTCCTTTTTTTTTTTTTTTAAACTAATTTCAACTTTTTCTCTGAGTTAGTTACACTTTTTCATTTAATTTAAAAGAATAATATTTAAAAAAAAAAAAAAAAATCCTTAAAGCCAATCAGAAGATTTTTAGTGGAGATGCTTACTGGAAATCTTCCTGTAGTTTTTTTTTTTTTTTTTTTTTTTTTTTTTTTAAATAAAAAAATATTAAATTTTTTCTTTTTAAACATAAACTAATTCTATTTTTTTTTTCTAAGTTTAAGCTAATTTGTTAGGTATATTTTAAGTTTACTTTTTTTTTTTTTTAAAATAAAAAACATAAAGCCTATTAGATGATTTCACGTATGCATCTTTAACGGAAATCTTTTAGTAAGGTTTTGTGATGTTTGTATGAAGTTTATACTCAACATCTTGAATTTTAATATTTAACATTTGAGTTTTATGAAATTATTAGTATGTGTTGTACACGAATCTAGCTATTTTAAGTTAATAAAGAAAGTGTAAAAAAAAAAAAAATAAATAACCAACAATCCAATCGAACCCAACCTCGATTGGAGACACTATTTTGAGTCTTCAGGTAGCCAAACGAGTTGGTCTAAAAAATCCTCCCAACCCAACCCATGTACACTCCTAGCACAACGCAGCTTTCTCTACTTTAACACTTTGTTCACTGCTGGCCCAACCTATTTCCTTTGTTTAGGGAAGCAGAGTGAACTATAGAAGAGTGAACTCTAGAAGCTCCTATCGATCCCTTTCGAATTACTAGACATGCTAACGAGTCGGTCTCATAAACTGAACTTCGTTGCCTTCCTGCGCGCGAAGCGAGCTTCGCGGATTTCATAGTTTCATCGAGGTCGTCATGAGTTTAGTTAGCCCCCTTCCATTCGGCCTTTCTTCATTGTGTGAATAAGGTCTCGATTCAACAGTCAATTCTTTTGCCGTCCCATATTTTAAAAAAATTACCATATCTAATCTAATTGAAATTTTAATCACCTAGTGTAGGGGTTACAAAAATTCTTGCGGATACCCACCATGATCAGGTTAGAGAATCCTCGATTTGATCGGGGATGGAGTCAAATTGAGGACACAAAGCAGATCCCCGGTCGAGGATGGAGACGATATCCTCACCTCGACCCCACCCTAGTTTTTATTGTTCTATATATACATATATAAAAATGGTAGCTTTATTTCATAAGCTAGTTAATTTTTTTAAATTTAATTTCATAATCTAATTAATTTTAATTTTTTTTATTAAATATACAATAAAAAATCCTAAAATGTTTTTAATTATTAATTTAAATAAATAAAACAATAATAACACTACTTGTTACTTAAACTATTTACAATTTCAATATGTATACCAAATTCTAAGAATAAAAAACGAAAAAAAGAATTTCTACAGACTCGATCCTTGAACGAGGATTCCTCCACTCCCTAAAATGGAGAATGGGGATGGGAGTGTATCTGACCCTAGTGCCTGAGTTTTATGAGTAATTGTCTTCAAGGATAGAACATATTATCTTTCAGCATATCGCCTAGAATATCCAACGAACTTTGCAGTCTTTACTTTTAATTTTTTAAATGGAAGAAAAGTTTTATAGGAAAAAAATACTGATGGGTTTCAATTTGGAGAGACATATTTAAAGACTAATTTGTGGTCCTTCAGGTAACGTTTCTTCTTCAAGTTGGTTAATAATTTAAAAAGATGCATCCACTCAGAAAAGAATGGAACCCTAAACGAAGAGTCACATATCATTTATTCCAACATTATTCACTCAATATAATTGGAAAAACACGTTTTCTTTTCCTTTTGATAAGATTAGTTTACTATGAAAGATCATTCCTCCACGATAAATAATCTTCGTTAAACAATCATTTCTTATCTTAAAATTATTTTTTCCCCCAAACAACAACAAGAATCATTTAAAATTTGAAAGAATGAAACTCCATCCTTATGTAAGAGAAAAATATCCTTTTCTTAAACAAGTATAAGAATCATCCCAACTTTGAAAAGGAGAGGATGTGTAAATTTATGAAACTGGTCACTATCTTATAGTAAATAGTTGTCATAAGAATTAATGTGTGAATCTATGAAAATAATCGCATCAATATACACTTTAGGAAAATTATGATATGTAAAAAGTAAGCACAAAATATTCCGATTTCCAAAAAAAAAAAAAAAAAGAAGAAGAAGAACAAAATATTGATTGATTTTACCATTTTTTAGGAGAGAATATCAATGATCTATCAATTTAGACTCTAAATTTTTTATTTCTCTCAACTTTTAAAGCAAAAAACATATGATCAAATGATTATTAAACTCATTAATATTAATAAACTTTTATGATTAATGTACAAATTAACTACGGAATAATTTTATAAAATTCATAAATTTAAAAAGAAAAAGAAAAAGAATATTTAGCTACGATGCCATTTCTCATAAACATTAATTAATTTCATAATTTGAGAAAAACTTATCACAACATTAAAAACGTTTGAAATGTATTTTCAAATGTTTAATTAAAAAAATAAGTCATTTTGAAAAACAACTAGTTTGACAATCACTTAAAGTCTTAAAATAGTTTTAAAATATCATTTCAACAATTTTGATTTAAAGTGTTTCTATAGAATGATTTTATTTTATTTTTTATTTTTTTTTGTTTAATCTTAAATCAATCTAAAAAGGGTTTAAGATTTAATGAAATTGGAGAAGTTTTTGGAAAATTTTCCCTTTCTTTAGTACGGATTTCCTTTCCCTTTTTTGGTACAAAATGATATCACTTTTAATTATGTAAAGAATATGTTCTCCAACAATCAATGGCCTTGAATTGACGAACAATTCTTTATTGTTATTTATTTATTTTTTAATTTGTGTTTTTTGAAAATTACGGCAAGTTTTTGTTTTCCCTTATCTATTTTCCAGACAAGTTTTTTTTTTTTAAAAAAAAAATTAAAAACTTAAAAGAATTAAAATATTTAGGCTCTGATTGTCAATCATTTTGTTTTGTTTTTTTGTTTTTTTTTTTTTTTTTAAATTTTTAGTTTTAAAAAATTAAGTCTATTTTCTCATCATTTATTACATTACAATGGTTGAATTCTTAACCAAATTCTAAAAACAAAAACAAGTTTTGGAGCTACTTTTTTTTAGTTTTTAATATTTGGTTAGGTTTTTTAAATTATTGATAAAAAGTAGATAACAAATGAATAAATTTGGAGAGTAAATAGTGGGTTTAATTTTCGAAAACAAAAAGCAAAAACCAAATGGTTACCAAAATGGATCTTAGTTAAGAGAGGTAAAAACTGTGGTAATTGTTTTAAATGACAAAACTGCTGAAAATATTTTCAACTATAGCTTTGTCTATTTGTGATAGACAATGACAATTTATTTTTTGCTATATTTATAAATAAGTTATTCATTTTTCTATATTTGAAAACGGTCCTAAAAATTATAATAAAGATATTGTATAGAAAGATAAATAATTTTAAAAAAATAGTGAATTAAACGCATCGTTATTAAACAAGATTTATTTAAACTGTGTTTAACAAGTATTTGAACTTTTTAATTGATCCATGAACTTTCAAGTTAATGTTTATTTGATCCATGAACTTTTAAAAGTATCTAATAAATTTTTAAAATTTTCAATTTTGTATCAATATCCTTTGACTGATTCAACATTGTTTTTAAATCAACAAACCCATTGGACATAAAAATTGAATGTTTAAAGTCATATTAAATACAAAATTTTATTTTATATCTTTATCTAATAGATCAATTAATTTTCAAAATATCAAACATGTCAAGGACCTAGTGGATATAAAATTGAAACTTTTGGGAGTTATTAAATATTTTTAAAGTTCATAGGTTTTCTATATATCAAAGTTCAACGACTTATTAAACCCAAAATGATAATAAAAAAATTATTAAATATTTTTTTAAAACATACCAATCTTTTAGATACAAAATTGAAATTTGAAGGGATAATTATATATATTTTTTCAGAAATAAGTAACATAAATACATATTTACCCAAACATTTGGAATTTAAAAAATGGACCAACCCAAATTCAAAATGGGAGATCCGTAGCTGATCAAATGATTTGATCGGACGCAAATGCGTTTGGACTAATAAATAAAATAAAATAAAATAAAATAAAATTGTTGGCCCAACGTTTTCTGTATAGTTTTCCATTGGAAAAATTAAAAGGATATTGTACTTTTAGAAACTATTCAGGAAAATATTATTGTTTTCAAACTATTTGTAAAAATATTGTTATTTTAAATAGGTCGAATTTTGAATCCTCGACCTTCTTTTTTTTTTTAAAGGAAAATATTGTTGTTTTCAAACGGATTCTGTCATCTCAGTAAGTCTGACTAAATAACGAGCTAATGAATCTCCTTCTTTTTGCCGCTAACGAGCTAATCACATTCGAAAGCGAGATTATGAGAGACAACGAGAGTTTGAGAGAGCGAGATTTTGATAGAGAGCGAGAATACCGTACAATTTTTTTTTTTCCTTTTTAATTATTACACATTCCACCTTCTTCTTTCTAATCCTTTCTTCATCTTTTTTTTTTTAATTTTTTTTTTCATTTTATAAAAAAAGTTCTAAAAATATTTATTATTTTATTTAAACTCTAAAAAGAATAAATTAAAAATAATAATAACTCATAAAAATAAAAAAATGTAAATTAAATATCTCATTTATATAAAAATAATTACAAAAATCAATGTGTCCCACAAGGCGGATGTCGTCGATTTCGAGCTGGTTGTCGTCGTCGACTTCGAACTTGAGGTTGTTCGGGTTCTTCTTGATGTTGCTCTGGTACCTCTGCAGGTGCTTCATAATATAAATATTCATTATGCTCTCCACGACCCTGACCATGTCCATGTATGTATGAAGATGAAGGACCAGCCTCTGAGTCATAATGTCCTGAACCAAATGCTGGCATAATCATCATCGGACTAACATAATCAGTTTGACTCTGCGTCTGCGTCATAGGGGGCAACTCTTCCACATTATGTGCAAACCTCATCAAACTCATCCTCTTCTCGAACAGGTCCTCTACGTCTAGGAGCTGGTGAAGGAACAATAGGTATATTGTACATATAATGAATTTCCTCCATATAGCTTTGGTTGTCACTACATATAGCAAGAACCTGGTTCGGATCGTTCGCAACCTCACGGAGTCTACTGTTGTTCGATCTCTGTGAATTATAAAACAATTAGACAATATTTAAAATAAATTGAAATTAAAAAAATTAGATAATATTCATTCATTTACCAGATGATCCACAGCTGCTCCCGGACGAGTGACGTAGCGCCTTGTGATATTATTATACCAATGAATATATTTTGAAGTGACATCTATGTTAAACTGTTCAAGAGAAACCTCCACTACAATAAACCTTGCACGATAGTGCCATCGCACTACCAAATGTGCAACTTTTTTCGGACCAATTTCCAGTCCTTAGGTCAATATCATGCAGTACGGGTTCAATATTACAAGGCGATGGGATATCCTGCTCAAAATCGAATTGTCTCATCACCCAAGATGCCACTCACCAATGTTAAAATATGTTTTGACCATTCGTACAAATAGGCAAAGTATACACAATAATTTTGTATGACTCCCAAATAATCCGAAACACAAAATATTATATTAGAGAATATTAAAGAAAAATACAATAAAAATGTGAATAAAATAATCAATTAGGTTTAGTGTAATGTACCTGTTCAGGTTGAAGCAGATCAAACATGTATCTATACTGGTTGATTACATGTGTGGCTATCCTAGTCAAACAAATTTTGTCTCTCCACCTAAATTTTTAAATTGATAATTTAGAATTTAAATTAACTAGATCAGTGATATAAAAATTAAATTGAATTAAAACAATATACCGAGAACCATAAGCTCGTCCAACTAACTGAGCTTCATTAACATGATGTAGCTGTGGAGCCATTGTTGGAAATCTCTCCTAAGCCTATAGTTGCAAAAGTATGAGAGGCCCAGCTATCTCTCGAACCTCAGGTCTTGTTGCTTTGCATAGTTGTCTATACAACCATGCCAAGCATGCTCCACCCCACGAATACCGCCCCACATCATGGAGGTTAGCTAACAGTGACAGGAACATCAAGTGAACAAAATGACTTGATTTATCTGAAAACAAACTTCCACCCATCATTTGTAATATATATGCTCGCGCATATCTTATGACGGTTTCCCCGTCTGCATCATCTGTGAGCTCACGAAATTGTGTTCCTAACCATATTAAACTTAACCTTGATCCTTTAATCTTGTCGGCAGGTGGGGTCGCACCGAGGTATAGTTGACAAACTTCTAACTAGTCATCATACATCACTCCGGTGACCGGCTCACCGTCAACAGGTAACCCCAACAACACTTCTATGTCTTGTAGAGTGATAGTGCACTCTCTAACAAACATATGGAATGTATGCGTCTCGGGCCTCCATCTCTCGACCAAGGTTGTGATCAGATGCCAGTCCAACTGAATAAATCTTGCCTCTCGATGTTTGCAAGATATTTCTCCAGTAGTACGATCTCGCCATACAACATATGATCGATGAATGGACTGGTCGTACAAAACATCGGGATCAACAGGTCCTGGGTTTATCTTGACGCTCCAATGCATCCCTTATTTCTGCTCTTCTTTTCTCGAAATAGTTCACGCATTTGAAGAATGTTATCTGAGCAAGAGCATTTACAGGCAACATTTGAGCTCCTTTGAGGACTCCATTTATGCACTTTGATAGATTTATCGTCATCCACCCATATCTGAATCCTCCATCATGTGCAAGTCCATTGCTCTAAACTAATTTTGTAAAAAAAACTTAGACAACTCCGATTTATTCCTTTGATATCTTCAATTGCTTTGTTGAACTTTTGAATTTAAAACTGACACCCGACACGATAAACATAAACTGACACCCGAAAAGTTCACGTTATCACAACGAGATGGATTGGACAGAACCAGCTACTCGATAACGATGTGGATTTTGTAACCAGTTAGGACATAATCGAAGGAAGTGTCCTTCATTACTAAAACGGGCTCCAGAGAGTTAGGGATTGAATAATAAATAATTTTTTAATTATATATTCATTTTATTGTACATTCAATTTTTTTTTTTATAATTTATTGTATATTCAATTTTTTTTTATAATAATCTACTGTATATTCAATTTTTTTTTTTTTTTTTGTAATCAATAAAGTTTTACATTATAATAATCTAATATATTCAATTTATAGTATAATAATCTAATATATTCAATTTATTGTCTAATGATTATTCAATTATAGTATAATAATCTAATATATTCAATTTGTTGTCTAATGATTATTCAATTATAGTATAATAATCTAATATATTCAATTTGTTGTCTAATGATTATTCAATTATAGTATAATAATCTAATATATTCAATTATAGTCTAATGATTATTCAATTATAGTATGATTATTAGCTCTTTTTTCTCTTTTTTTATATATATTTCTATGGAAAGTTCAAATAAAGTGAAGACTCTCGCTCTCTCCTAAGATCTTGCTCTCTCAATCTCGCTCTCTCCTAAGATCTTGCTCTCTCACTCTCGTTCTCTCCTAAGATCTCGCGCTCTCAGTATCGCTCTCTCCTAAGATCTCACTCTCTCGATCTCGCTCTTGCTCTCTTGCTCTCGCTCTTTCACTCTCGCTCTTTCACTCTCGCTCTCTCTGTTATTGTTGTTATTTTTCCATAATGATTACTAGCTTTCATTTCTTTTGGAACAATCACAAACACTAGATCTACTTTTTTGTTTAGACAAAGCTAATTTAGAATTGTCTTTTGCATAACTTGTATTAACATATTCGCCTGGAGTTTGCTCCCAGAAACAAACACTTTTTTGATTATGGATCTACTTTTTTGTTCGTAGACAAAGCTAATTTAGAATTGTCTTTCATTCCAAGGCATAACTTGTATTAATGCGCTTCATATTCGCCTGGAGTTTGCTCCCAGAAATATAGCCATCCCCACCCCCTCACGTCAATTCCACAAGCTTCCGTCTAATTCGAAATGATAACAAAATGCATAGGTTGTTAGAAGCAGCTCGAGTACACAGATACATATAGTATACCATCTCATTACCTTATTTTCTCTATGAGGGAAAAAGAAAAGTAATAAACCTGCAATCTCGAGGGTGGATGTGTGTCGAAACTTCAACCTTCGACAACCTAAGCGAGATTTCCCTTGTCAAGGGTTGAAGTTTCGCCTTATGTATTGTTTCCAAGTTTTTCTTTGTTTTTCGAGTTCTCAACGTTCGACCTCCACATTAGTCAAGTTCTCAACGTTCGACCTCTAGCCTTGAATTCCCAAAACAACAATATTTCTCTAATAAGTTTCAAAACAACAATATTTCTCTATAAGTTTTGAAAACAACAATATTAATATTAAAGGTCCTTTTCCATTCATCCTTATATTTTAAAATGTTATATTTTTACGTCTTATATTTTAGATTTAAATTCAATTTAGTTTTTAAATTTTACAATGTTGAAATTTGTTAGATGATATAAGATTAAATCTACCTTCATCCATTAACTTAAATTATATATCATCTAACAAATTTTAAGATTTGAGTTTTGTTTCAATTTGATTCGTAGGTTTGCCAAAGTGAGTTTAGTAAAATGTATTGGCATACGCTCCGATCCAAAAGGTTAGAGGTTCAATCCCCCATCCTCGCAATTGTTATACTAAAAATTTTGATATAAATGTGAATCTTAAATCCCATGCACCAAATTGAAACAAAACTCAAATCTCCGGGGTTTGTAACATTTTGAAACCTGGAGATCATATTGAACCATTACTTAAAACTTAAAGGATTAAAAGTATCACATTTTGAAATCTATGAATCAAATAGAAATTAGACTCAAAACCTAGGAGACCAAAAAAGCATTTTAAAAAAGATAAACAAATAAACCAAACAACTTATATTTATATTATATTTCTTAAAAAGGGTCTTTTAAAATATAAAAAATATTTAAACTTACATTTTATAGCAAAAAGTTTCAAAAGTATAAAACACTTTTGAAACTACTTTTGGAACTTTTTACTATAAAATGTAAATATTATATTTTAAAACATCTTTATTAATATTTTAAAAATAAGTTTAAATATTGTTTTGGCCTATGCACAATATTTGTTTTGGTTCATCTACTTTAAAATTATAGACAACAGAAACCCTTAATACAAGTCTATGGTTGCATTTGAAGAAAATTAGCTAATGAAGTATGTGCTAAATTTTGATGGAAAAAGTGAGAAAATTATAATAAAGAGACTAAAGTAATTAGTTTTTAAAAGTATATGGACCAAAACAAACGTGTTGAAAATATATATTGTAACTAAATAAACAATAGTTAAAAAGTATATAAATTAAAATGAAAAAAATTGAAAATATATAAAATAGAACGTTATAAAAATATTAGAACTAGAATAAATTAAAATTGACAGTACAAAAGCAAAATATTGAAATTATAGGATGAAAAAAGGGCCTGGTGGCACGTGAGAAGGTACATTTCCAACTCTCACAAGTCTTCTCAAAATTATTATTATTATTTTTTTAAAAATGTTTGTACATCTCCCTTGGTATAGATTATACCACCTTTCATCTTCAACACAACACCCTACCTTTCTTGCAGCCATAAAATATTATGCATGTCCCCCAATTTATGCTCTCCCTTCCAAACTCACCCCTCAAATTTATCACTATTCCTTTATCTACCCCTCAATAACCTTTACTTTTCCCCATTAATCCCTTCATTATTTTGTACTTTTGAGCAATTTCAATAACACCTCTTTTAAACATACTACACCAAGATGCGAAATTAATAATTTTATTTTAGTAGATAAAGAATTTTTTTAAAATAAAATAAAATAAAATAAATTAAATTACTTGATTCAAGTTAATGTAATTATTTAAAACGAAATATAAAATAAAAATTTATGAAATTTTAAAGGGAAAATGATGTGATTGTCTATGTAAAGATATACCTACGTTAGATTGTGAAATTTCATATTTTTTATGGGTGATTTGGACCAAAGGATATAGTTGACATTTTAAAAACAATAAAAGTCTCAAGAAAAAGCGTGATACGAGCCAAAAGTGGAAACTAAGGACCAAGATGGGTCAAGGTAAAGAGGTCTGACTTGGGCTTGACCCAAGCCAATGTACTCAACCTTGACCTGAGCCTTGCCAAATGCCTAATGGCACATGGATTACACATGCCCTGGCTCGAGAGAATGCTTTGGGCCCAAGATATGGCTCAAACAAGAAGCTTGGTCGAGGTCGAGGCTGAGGCCGACTCGAGCCAAACATAAACCTGGGCATGCCTCTTGGCCTGATAGGTCATCAAATTATCCTAAGGCGATTCCAAACCCTAAAGAACAACTTAGGTCAACTTTCCTTATAAATACACCCCTTATGTCTCCATATGAGGTAACTTTTGTCTTCTTCTTCATTCTATAATTCTCTTACTGACTTAGGCATGCAGGTTCTCTCTTCCTTGAATTACAAATTTACCGTTGTTGTCATGTTGAGATCAGGTGCACTTTTCCTTGACCAAAATTGGCATCAACAGTTGGCACCGTCTGTAGAAAAGAAAGTGTTCTATCAATAATCTGTATACCCTTACAAAGCATGAGTTAGGGAGACGAGAGTAGGACCAATGGACCAAAATTAGTGGTGAAAATTGTGCTGAAGAGTCTGACCCGAAGCCAAGATGACCTTAGCCGAGGCCGAGGCCAAGAAGACCAAGCTGAAGTGAAGAGCAAAGGCCGAGGTCAAGGAGACCAAGTTGAAGTAAAGAGTAAAGGCCGAGGCAATCAATGCTAAGGCCAAGGAGACCAAGTTGAAGAAAGAGCCAATGTCGAGGTTTAAGCTCAAAATTATTATGGAACATGAATTTGCGATCAAAATTTCATAGGGGGCTGACTGAGACTGAGGGCATCAAGGTAAAATATTTTTACCATCTATATGCATCTAAATACACCATACATATTATGAAAAGTAGCCGAAGCCGAGGTCGATCGCAAGCACATCAGGGTCAAAGATCTCTACCAACCTCATCCTAATGTCTAGGAGGTTGTGAGAGTCCTAAATGTTCAAGGTTGGGGCCGAGGCTCAACCATACGAATAGAAAGATGAGTTACTCAAGATGTAGAGATAGTCCAAGGTTAAGGTTGAGGCCAAGGAGCATCAATAAAGACCAAAAATCAATTAGAACATTGAAAGATGATGAGATAACCAAAAAACAAATATGTGAAGCTTGATCAAAGAAAAGCCACCACCCAAGGTTGACCAGCCTAGGTCGAGGCTAAGGTTAACCTTTCAAGGTTGAGGCCAAGGCTGAACCAACCAACCAAGATTCAGACCAACTTCATCTTGGGAGGAATCGTTTTCTTCAAGATATTAAAACTTTATACTCAACCAAACGTTTTCTTTAAGTAAAATGTTTCTTGAGTAGGGGGCTACACAGGGAATATGCTTCCCTATTAAACAAAAAATAGATTTACAAGAGATATGCTTCCCTATCAAACAAAAAACAGAAATTACAGGGGATATACTTCCTTATCAAACAAAAAACAAAAGTTACAGGGAATATGCTCCCCTATTGAACAAGATCTCTAAAGCAAGCATCAAATTAATTTCATAAGACGACTTCAAATTTGACAAAAGGTTAAGGCCTTCCAAGGCAAATAAGCTAAAGCTATTGTCATCCAAAGAATGATAAACAGAAGTAACAACTAGAGGAACCGTGAAGTTCCGTAGCAGAAACGAGGATCAACCCAATTTTCAATTTTTCCTCAGAATACTAATTTTACAGAAACAAAACAGAAAAATTATGCATTAATTCTAAATTAACAGAATTCATCTGAAGAGGAAGAGAAAAAAAATGATACCTTTGAAGATCAAAACAATTTCTTCACTGATTCCCCTTCTCCATAATTCGATCACGAACTCTTCAAAGAGGGCACCACCACGAAGTCTTCCTCTGTATTCTCTGTAGGGGATGAGAATAACAGAAGTGTGTAGACTCTGTGTATTTTGGGGAGAGAGAGAGTGATTTTGAGAGAGAAGGAATTTTTTAGAGAGAAAAAATTACATAATATTTCTTCACCATCTCAGTAAAAGCCAACGTGAAGAAGATGAAGACTCCTTGCAAAATTGCAACCCCCGCCACGTGAGAGAAAGAAGATGAAGACTCCTTGCAAAATTGCAACCCCCGCCACGTAAAAAACTGAGAGAATCATGGGGAAGGAAGTTACTTCCCTCCCTTTCAATTTCAAAATTAAATCAAAATTAATAAATAATTTTAACTTTAATTATATATATATATATATAGTAATTAACATATTATATGTATATATATAACTATATGTAATTAACATATATAATTAATTTAATTATATCACATATAATTAATTTCCTCAACTAATTTGAACAACAAATTGATCCAAAATTAATTCTCAATAATCTTTGTTGAGCTAGAGAGGGCACCTTATGGACCTATAGATTGAAGCTCCAATGGTACTTAGATAAATAATTAAACTCTTTAATTAAATTACCCAATATCCATTAGTTGTCGGTCACTTTACTAAAGACCAACAACTGCACTCTTCACACTATAAATATATTTCTATGTCCGTTGGATATAACTAATCAACGGTACAATAACACTTCACAAATTGTTCGTAAGTATAGCTAGGCCAAAATGACTATTTTACCCCTATAGTTATATCTAACTCCTTAAGTACCACTGATCTCTCTAATGAATAATAATTCATAGTCCAACTATGACCAAACCCCTATCGGGCCAAGAGAGAGTGTGGCGCTATATTGTTCAAGCCTTGAAATCAGTCTTTAAGGGAGAAATTTATCTACTTTCTTAAGGGAGCAATTTATCTACTTACTCAGAGAAAGAGCGAATTCTATCTTGTGTAGCCGTGTTCCCAGCTCCCTAATTAGACGAATCCCTAAAATGGTAGGTTTGTTGAGTCAGCGATCTAGCCGCTCTCACCCATACAAATCAAAGGACTTCCAACATAGGCAGGAATTCACAACTCACTCAGGATTCAGGTCATGTCACCTATGGTCATCTTGGTGAAATGTTAGTCTCTATTATGAACGGTACTATATAATGAGACTAGTCATTTTGTGGTCTGATCTTATACAAACTCTTTTGTATAGAATGCTCCCGCTCACATGTTTCTACATGAATGATCAGAATTAGATCATTTGTAGCACTTTACAACAATTGCAACATCTACAAAGCGGGTCGTATTCGTAGTGTCTCTAGGATAGGGTACCCAACCTTATCCATCGACTACAGACCATTTGGGTTATTACTTAAACATGATCCACCTGTATGTCTCTACATACATGTTTAAGCTACAGATGATAACCTTGGATGTTAGTTTATTGGTTTGTGGGTTAATGCTACTAAATATTGAATAAAGCATCTCATATTTTATTAAATAAATAAAATGTTTGTATATAACAATTACAAACTACAAGACCCATGAGATTTAAGGCATCAATCCCAATAATCTCTCACTTTCCCTAAAGCTAGTGGATTGTACATCATAAAAGTCATACTGATATAAAAGTACACATAAAACAATAAACTAGGGCATAAAATGCGCCCAGTACAAAATTTCCCACTTGCCCTAAACTAATTGTGGCCTGTCCCATAAACCTATGCTCTGTAGGTGACTCTCAAACACCTTAGTCGTGAAGGCCTTTGTAAATGGATCAACAACGTTGTGCTCCAAAACTATCTACGTGATGATCATGTCCACTCGATGCAAAATCTCTTGGATGAGATGATACTTCCGCTCTATGTGCTTCCCACGTTTTATGACTCTCAGGCTCTCGAGAATTAGTCACAGTACCACTATTATCACAATTAAGGGTGATAGGCTTTGACATATTTGGAACTACTTCCAAATCTGTCAAGAATTTCCTGAGTCACATAACATCCTTAGTAGCTTCACAAGCCACTACATACTCAGCCTTCATAGTGGAGTTAGGAATGCACCCCTACTTGGTGCTCCTCCAAACTACTGTTCCTCTGTTAAGAGTGAACACTAATCCTAGTTTGGATTTCCTAGAATCCTTATTAGTTTGGAAATCAGAGTCTGTGTATCCTGTAAGAATTAGATCCTTAGAACCATACACACACATGTAGTCCCTCGTTCTCTATAGATACTTGAGGATGTTTTTAACAACGGTCCAATGATCAAATCTTGGATTAGACTAATATCTACTGACTATCCCCACTGCATAATAGATGTCAGGTCTAATACATAATATCAAATACATCACGCTACCAACAACCGATGCATAGGCGATCCATCTCATTTCCTCAACTTCTTGAGGTGTCTTAGAACACTGTTCCTTAGACAATATAACTCCATACCCGAAAGGGAGTAAACCTCTTTTGGAGTTCTGCATCGAAAACTTGACAAACATCTTATCAATTACGATGCCTAAGACAGTGCTAGCATTTTTTTTCTTTTGATCCTTAAAGATCTAAATGCCCAGAACAAACCGTGTCTCTCCCAAATCTTTCATTTGGAATTGGGTCGCTAGCCAATTCTTAATTTCAGTCAGTAAACCTACATCATTCCTAATGAGTAGGATATCATCTACATACAATGCTAGAAAAGCTACTGAACTATTGATGATTCTCTTGTATATACAAGATTCATCAATATTTTGATCAAAGCCATAAGATTTGATTGAATTATCAAATCTTATGTTCCAAGATCGAGAATTTTTCTTCAATCCATAAATGGACTAATTAATTTTGCAAATCTTTTACTCTTGACTTTGGGTTATGAATCCCTCAGGTTGCTCAATATAAATGGTCTCTTCAAGATTACCATTCAAAAAGGCAGTCTTGACGCCCATTTGCCAAATCTCATAGTCATAATATGAGGCAATGGGCAAGAGAATCCGGATAGACTTCAACATAGAAACAGGTGAGAAAGCCTCCTCATAGTCGACTTCTTCAATTTGGGTATAACCCTTTTTCCACAAGTCTAGCCTTGAAGCTTTGCACCTTCCCATCAACACCCCGTTTTCTTTTGTTGATCCACTTGTAACCTACAGGTTTAACACCATCAAGTTGATCTATAAGATCCCAAACAAAATTGAAGTACATAGATTCCATTTTGAGATCCATAGCTTTGATCCACTCTTCTTTGTCAACATCCTCTATTGCCTTTTTGTAAGATAATAGATCCTCAACATCTTCTTTAGCTACCATAGCTAGAGTTTCTGTTAAACCCATATAATAAACAAGTGAATTCGCAACCCTCTTACTATCTCAAGCCTCTTTCAACACTTGAGGTGGATTTGACCTACTAGATGATCCAACTTCAACAGCTTTTGTTGAGGTATTGGGTTCTTCAACAACTCTTGTTCAAGGTTCAGTATTTAATTGGAAAGTTCATTAAACACAATTTTACTACGGGGTTTGTGCTCCCTAATGTGGTCCTCTTCTAAAAAGGTAACGTTTGTCGACACAAACACCTTATTATTTTTAGGATCGTAGAAGTAACCACCTCTCATACCTTTAGGGTAACCTACAAATAGGCACAATTTTGAACAAGGTTCCAATTTCTTAGGATTTACCTCAAGCACATGTACTGGGAAATCTTAGATCCCAAAATAACGTAAACTACCTTTACGACCATTTCATATAACATTTTTGGATGGAACACAATTGAAAATATAAGCTACACTCTGTACTGCATAACCCTAAAACGAGTCCAATAGGGAAACATAACTCATCATAAACCAAACCATGTCTAACAGGATTTGATTTCTCATTTCTAATACACCATTCTGTTGAGGAGTACCAAGTGTTGAGAGTTGGAATATAATTCCATGTTCTATCAAATAGTGATGGAATTTTAGATCCAAATACTCTCTACCTCGATCAGATCGAAACGTTTTAATGGTTTTATTTAATGCGTTTTCAACTTCCACCTTGTACTCATTGAACTTTTCAAGGGCTTCAGACTTATGTTGCATTAAATAAACATGTCCATATCTAGAATAATCATCAGTA
Source organism: Benincasa hispida (assembly GCF_027475165.1). Classification (NCBI taxonomy): domain Eukaryota; kingdom Viridiplantae; phylum Streptophyta; class Magnoliopsida; order Cucurbitales; family Cucurbitaceae; genus Benincasa; species Benincasa hispida. The sequence continues at coordinate 29,494,654 of NC_143478.1, forward strand.
AAAGTGATGAAATATTCAAACCCTCCTCTTGCCTTAACATTCATCGGACTACAGAGGTCTGAACGTACAAGTTCTAAGGGTTATTTGGCCCTGTGATATTTTCCAGAAAAAGATCGTTTAGTCATTTTGCCTTCAAGGCATGACTCACACATAGGTAAGGAATTTTTTTCTAACTCATTTAGAAGTCCATTCTTCACCAGTCTCTCAATCCTATTGAAATTTATGTGTTAATCTCAGGGGCCAAAGATGGGCGTTTTCCTCAGGAGAAATTTTAAGTCTGTTATTTTGAGTTACCAAAGTTTTAAAAAGTTCAGTATTTAGGAAGGCTTTAGTTGCTAACGGTCTTAGCACATAAAGATTTTTTTTCCAGCTTTGTAAACAAAATTCTATACTATTCTTATAAATAAACGCTTTATTCACAGAAAAATGTAATAAATATTGTTATTCAATTAAACACTTTACAGAAATTAAGTTTCCCTTTAAATCAGGAACAACAAATACATTTTCTAATAAAATATATTTATTCTGTAAAGTAAGCAGAAGTCCTCCCACTGCCACAATTGAGATGACGTGTTCAGTTCCAACACGCATTGTCATCTCTCCAGTCTCTAGTTGTCGCCTGGAACTAATTCCCTGAAATGAAGAACAAACATAGTTAGTGGCACTTGAATCTGTTATCCAAGCTGAATCATCATTCTCCATTAAAAAAGTCTCCAAAACAAATAAATCATATTTACCTTACTTGGCCTTCTTTTTTTTTTTTCTTTTTCTGCTAAGTATTTGTGACAATTCCTTTTCCAGTGTCCCTCATGATTGCAACGGAAGCAGATTCCCTTTGCAGCCTTGGCCTTCTTGCCCTTCTGGGCAGTAGTTGGTGAGTTAGCTTTCTCCTTTCCACCTTTCTTCTTATTCCATTTTTTGATGTCGGAAGAAGAAGACACAAACTTAATTCCAGAGGTCAAACCTTTGTAGACTTAGAGGATGAAGCAACATTTGCCTCACCCTTCTGTTTCTTGGTTTTCATTAAGGACTGGAAGTCTGTAGCTCATTGAGCAAAGTGGTAAGGTTGTAGTCAATCATGTTCATAACAACATTGCTTCGGAACATCAAGGAACTTTCAGGTAAAGATTCCAGCATGAGCTAAGTTGATTGGCTTCATCATTGATAGACCCATTCATTTCTACCATGTTGAAGTGGACCATCGTGTTGAGAACGTGTTCTCTAATAGATGCCCTTTCTTGCATACGAGAATTGAAAATGTTTTTTTAGAGCGTCATGCCTGAGTTGTGCGGACGACTGTTCGAACTCCCCTGCAGGGATTCCATGATTTCACGAGCCGCGATCATGGGCTCATGCTTCTTGGCCAAACCTTCAGAAGGGCTAGCCTAAAGGAAATCAGACATGAGGATTTCCATGAGTAATGGAAGGATTGTTCCAAATTCCATTCGAAATTGAACATAAACAATTACAGTCAATAAACGAAAACTAACAGGTCATGTAACAACTAGAAATTACTGCATGCTTTAGATGAGATCAAGCGATAGAGTATCATACCTTTGAAGACTCATTCTTCAAACTCCCTCGATCACTCTAAGCGTCCAAGATAGCAATACACGAACGCTCGAACACAATGACCACAACACAACACGATCAACAACAAACACTACACTAACAACGCGAACCCAACGAACAGCCTCCAGAACCTCGATATCAATCGAGTTGAGTGAGGACACCACCACAATGGTTTCTTTGGTATTCTCGTTGTGAGAATCTAGGAGTTGTGGGTTCTGTATGATCTTGGTTAGAAGAAGAGATTGGAGGAACAACAATCGTGTAGACGATTGAGCAAGTGGAAGATGACACAGTCTATCGTATAGATGATGTGCTCAATCGTGTAGAAGATGACAGCCTATAGTATAGACAATGCCCCACGATCATTTAGCTATGACCAACTGAGTGAACTATCGTATAGTGACACTCCACGATTGTTTAGTCTCTCTATTGGTTATCGCTTAGTGAAACGAGTTCACTTGATAGCATTCCGTGAGTTTCTTTCCGAAAGTAGCAACCCTTAAAATTAGGAAAACATTTTTCCTTTTATCTCACAGTTACCATAAAACCACCAATAATCCCCCACTCAATTGATTATTAGAGAAAAAGATATAATTATCAAATAATTAATATTATTATAAATAAATATAATAATCAACTTACCATATTATATTTATAACCTATAGTTTTAATATTTCATCTCATAAAACCTAAAAAACCATAGTTCTTTTTCTATTTTATGATACTTAATGTAAATCATATTTACATTAATACTCCACTTAATGTATCTCATACATAACACCGATTATATCATATATAATTGAATTTCCTCTTGTCAATTTGAACATTTCAAATCAATCCCAAGAACTAATTCTCAACTTGAATCCATTGTTCTACCAAGGGGACTTTATGGACCTGTAGCTTGAAGCTCCAATGGTATGTGAATAACTGACTAAACTCTTTAGTCACGGGATCCACCATTCGTTAACTGTCGGGCACTCCACTAAAGACCAACAGCTGCACTCTCCTCACTACAAATATATTTTGTGTCATATCAACCAATCAACAGTGCGATAACCCTTCACAGATCGCTCGTAAGTACAGTTGGGCTAATTTACTGTTTTGCCCCTGTAGTTACATCTAACTCCTTAAGTACACTGATCCCTCTAATGAACATAAGTCCTATTTTACTATGACTGATTCCTCTCTTCCAAAGAGAAGTTGTGGCCACCATGTTCAAGACCTGGAATCAACCCTTAAGGGAGTAATCTATCTACTTACCCCTGCTTTGGGGAAGGAGTGAATTCCATCTTGTGTAACTGAGTTCCCAACTCCCAAATCAAACAAACCCCTATAAAGTTAAGCTTGTTAAGTTGGCAATCTAGCCACTCTGACCCATACTAATCAAAGAACCGCCCTCAAAGGCAGGAGTTCCCAAAAAACTCAGGATTAAGGTCATTATCACCTATGGTCGTTTAAGTGAGATGTAAATCTCAAGTATCAATGACGTTATATAAAGAGACTATTCATCTCGTGGTTCGGTCTTATACAAACTCTTTGTATAGGACACCCCCGCTCGCATGTCTCCACATGAATAGTCAGGATCAACCATATGGAGTAGTTCACAACACTTATAAACCTCTACAAAGCGAGTCATATTAGTGTCACCAGGATCAGGTATCCCCCCTTAATCTTTATACTACAAACCTATTTAGGTTATCACTTAAGGCATGATCCACTTGTATTTCTTATATACATGATTAAATTTTCATACAATAACCATGGAGCTTTGTTTATTGGATATGAGTGAATGCAAAATAAAATAAATCTTATTCTGTCCATAACAATGTGTACAGTGTTTACAAATTACGAGACTCTGGGAAAATTAGGACACCAATCCCAACATAGCCCATATATATGCTCGGACATTTTCATTTGCCCTTATCCAATGCTCATATGCCTCTCGAACATTTCGAGTATCATTTTGAGCAGAAATAGGAGGACAATCCTCCATTAGGACAAACCTCAAGTCTTCAATGATTAAAATTATGTTGATTGTATTTTTCCAAGCTGTGTAGTTTTTGCTAGTAAGTTTGCCGGCAATGAGTATATTTAATATTGTGGAAGTCATAATGAATTTTCTAAAACATACAAATTATTTACATTAGGTTTCCATCATTACCCATTCTAAAAAACTAATCAAATTTAGCAAACCAATATGCACCCTATGTGACATCTATTTTGCAATTATGTTTCAGTGAGACATGGTATAAGTCATCGTAGGGTGATCAGGTATCCCTTCAAAGAAATGAGACCATCTCAACCAATATACATAACAACTCATTGTTACTATAAATATCATTCACTATTGTTTGATCTAGAAACTGTTAACTTGCTTAACATTTTCTTGTAAGTGTAACCCCTCATTTTAAATTCTAGAGTTCTGCCCCAATGAGCCATCTGTCGGAAAAAACTGATTGGGGCAAAAACTGAAACAATCCTATCCATTTTTGGGGTTTGAGAGAAAGGTCATGCAAATGCCATTCGTAGGAGGACACAAGAAAAGGTGTCTCGAGGTCGAGCATGAAAATTTACTACCAACTAATGAGAGAGACCGAAGGATGTGTTGACACACGTCCCACTCCCACTTACTATAAACACTCTCTCCATTTACCTTGGTATTGACCTATACAAAAATCACCTGTAAGGGGACACAAGCAAAGCTGCCTCGAGATTGAGCTTAGATCTCACAGTGTAAACTTTTAGGGAGATACATGAAAAGAAAAATGAAATATCATATACCCCATTTCCCCCATTGAGTGTTTACTAGAGTTAATTTGACTTAGAAAAATATGACTAATTATTTTATTAAGGGATCGTTTAAATTTGCCCATATGACTAATTATTTTATTAAGGGATCGTTTAAATTTGCCCAAAATTAACACTTACTTTTGGATAGTTAAACAACTTTGATTAATGTTCATTAAACACTTTAATAAATCTTAATAAATAATTGCATGCTTGTAGCAAATCTATCTAATTCATCTTTCTAAGTTAGTTCCCAGGTAGGGGTGTTCTATTTTCGTCAGCTTAAATACCCAGCCTAGACAGAGCTAGCCTTAGACAAAAGGTCACTTATAGATACATTTGCCACAAATTTAATCTTTCAATTAAAAATAATTTAATCGTATTAAACTGATTAAAATATAAACTAATTTCTCATTTCTAATCTCAATAGAAATGTGATATTAGGTCTATGTGAATCATGTTTTAAAACTATTTTAAAAAATGATTTTAACATAAGATTTGCATTCAATTTTGAATTATTGATTTTATTTCTAATTTCATTTAATTATAACTTTTATAAAAGAAATGAAATAATTTAAAATCAATTACTGCATATGAATGCATAATTTAGGTATATTATAACAATTATAAAAAACCTAAGGTAGTGACATGCTTTATGCAATTCCACTTCATTATATAACATACATAATACTTATATAATAAAGTAATGAAATTATTAGTAACATACATTCATCCATACATTCAAACTATATATCATAACACTTATAATATAAATGATACATGACCATGTTATTTATGCAATCATATATTATAACATTTATATGATATGATGCATGAACATACTACAAATTAAATCATGCAAGTACATATCATAATATTTATAATATAAACGATGCATGAATAATACATAACCTATGGTGGGACTTTACTATATGGCATACATTATGACATATAAATATATAAAATAAATCATACATCATATGCATAATTTAAAAACAATATTGGATCGAGATTGGGCTCCTAAGCAATTAATTAAATTAATATAACACATATATTAATTTAATTAATATAAAAAACATCTAGCTATTGCGAAATTAATAGTCAACCGATTCAAAACAAGCGAACTAGGTACTGAACCGCACGAACCGGACCACCCAGCACTTGAACCGGCCACGGACTGCTCAAAGCAAAGGAACCGGACATGAACAGCAGAACCACGAACTGAACCGTGCGCGAACCGATTTGTTCTTTCTATCTTGGAGCGTTGCAATGCTACGACAAAATCATCTCGATCCATCCTTCGTAGTGTTGTAACGCTAGGGCACAATGTTGCAATGCTACAATACAGAAGCCACTGTACAGTTGCGATTTCAATCAAAATTCCTCTGAATTCAGTCATTAGATGATCACGAATGACACAGGACAATCAAATTATAGACTCCATAAAAAATAATGCCAAAAAACGAAGGGCCCTTACAAATCATATTTGTAAAAATTAAAAGTTGTAAAACAAGAGTCCAATCCCGAAAACATCCAATAATCACAAGCCATTCATTCCATACATTCATCAATCATGAATAAATACAAAATGCAAAAACCTATAAATTCTGTAAAATTAATTCTGGAAAAATTGAAAAAATTAGGACAAAAAACCTCCGGTCTGATACCAATTGAAGGAACTATGAAGTTCCATAGTAGAAGCGAGGATTGAACTAATTTTCAATTTTTCCTCAGAATACAAATTTTATAGATATAAAACAGAAAATTTATGCATTAATTCTAAATTTACAGCATGCATTTGAAGAAGAAAAGAAAAAAAAATGATACCTTTGAAGATCACAACAATTTCTTCATTGATTCCCCTTTTCCACAATACGGTCTCTAACTATTCAAAGAGGGCACCACCATGAGGTATCCTCTGTATTCTTTGTAGGGGATGAGAATAGCAGGAGTGTGTGGGCTCTGTGTATTTTGGGGAGAGGGAAAGTGATTTTTAGAGAATCTTTGTAAAATCTAACGTGAAGAAGATGAAGACTCCCCGAAAAATTAAAACCTCCACCACATAAAAACCTAAGAGAATCTGTAGCTTAAACATGTATGTAGAGACATATAGATAGATCATGTTTAAGTGATAACCTAAATGGTCTGTAGTAGATGGATAAAGTTGGATACTTTATCCTGATGACACTACGGGTACGACCCGATTTGTAGATGTTACAATTGTTGTAGAGTGCTATAAATGATCTGATCCTGATCATTCATGTGGAGACATGTAAGTGAAGGTATTCTATACAAAGGAATTTGTATAAAATCGGACCATGAAATGACTAGATTTATTATATAATACCGTTCATAATAGAGACTTACATTTCACTAGGACGACCATAGGTGACATGTCTTGAATCTTAAGTGAGTTGTGAATTCCTGCCTATGAAGGTGTTCTTTTAATTTGCATGGTGAGAGTGACCAGATCCCCAAGTCAACAAGCGTATCATTTTAGGGATTCATCTGATTAGGGAGCTAGGAACACAACTATACAAGACGGAATTCACTCCTTCCCCAACGTTGAAAAAAGTAGATAAATTGCTCCTTTAAAGGCTAATTTCAGGGCTTGAACAATGTGACGTCACACCCTCTCCTAGCCTGAGAGGGGGGTTGGTCATAGTTGGATTATGACTTATTGTTCATTAGAGGGATCACTGGTACTTAAGAAGTTAGATGTAACTACATGGTCAAAATAGTAATTTTGACCCAACAGTACTTACGAGCAATTTGTGAAGGGTCATCGTATTGTTGGCTGGTTATATCCAATGGAAACAAAAATATATCTGTTGTGCATAGAGTGCAGCTACCGGTCTTTAGTGGAGTGCTCGAAAATTAATAGATGTTGAATAATTTAATTAAACTCCATTTAATTAATTATTCAGGTACCATTGGAGCTTCAAGCTATAAGTTCATGAGGTTATCTCTATAGCTCAACAGGGATTAAATGAGAATCAATTTTGGATTGATATGAATTGTTCAAATTAATTGAAGAAATTAATTATATGTGATATAATTAATTTAAGTTAATTATATATGATATAATTACTATAATGTATTTGATACATTATAATATAAATTTTATTTGAGAGGAAATAAATATTTAATAAAACATGAGATGTTTTATTTGACTTTTTATAGCATTAAACCCAAAAATCAATAAACTAACAATCCAAGGTTATCATCTATAACTTAAACATGTATGTAGAGACATACAGGTGAATCATGTTTAAGTGATAACCTAAATGGTCTGTAGTAGATGAATAAGGCTAGATACCTTATCCTGGTGACACTACGAATACGATCTGCTTTGTAGATATTAAAATTGTTGTAAAGTGCTACAAATGATCTGATCTTCATCATTCATGTGGAGACATATGAGCGGGGTATTCTATACAAAAAAGTTTGTATAAGACCGGACCACGAAATGACTAGTCTCATTACATAACCCCGTGCATAATAGAGACTTACATTTCACCAGGATGACCATAAGTGACATGACCTGAATCCTGAGTGAGTTGTGAACTCCTACCTATGAGGGTGGTCCTTTGATTTGGATGGGTGAGAGTGGCCAGATCGCTAACTCAATAAGGCTACCTTTTTGGGGATTCGTCTGATTAGGGAGCTGGGAACACATCTACAGAAGATGGAATTCACTCCTTCCCCAATGTTGGGTAAGTAGATAAATTGCTCCCTTAAGGGCTGATTCTAGGGCTTGAACAATGTGGCGCCACACCCTCTCCTAGCCCGAGAGGGGTTTGGTCATGGTTTGACTATGACTTATTGTTCATTAGAGGGATCAGTGGTACTTAAGGAGTTGGATGTAACTATAGGGGCAAAACAGTAGTTTTGGCTCAGTTGTACTTATGAGCAATTTGTGAAGGGTCATCTCACTGTTGACTGGTTATATCCAATGGATACAGAAATATATTTCTAGTGGAAAGAATGTAGCTTTCAGTCTTTAGTGGAGTGCCCAACAGTTAATGGATGTTGAATAATTTAATTAAAATTTAATTAAAGGATTTTAATTAATTATTCAAGTATCATTGGAGCTTCAAGCTATAGGTCCATGAAGTCCCTTCTGTAGCTCAACAGGGACTTAATGAGAATCAATTTTGGATTAATTTGAATCGTTTAAATTAAATGAGGAAATTAATTATATGTGATATAATTAATTAAATGTAATTATATATGATATAATTACTATAATGTGTTTGATCCATTATACTATAAAGTTTAGTTGAGAGGAAATAAATATTTGAATATGGTTCAAATATTAATTATGTGAATTGGATTCATATAATTGAACTTAATATAAATGGACTTTATATTAAATATCAATTATGAGAGAACTAAAACTATAGGTTATATTATATATGATACAATATTAAACCATAAGTTATATGTTATATATATATATATATATATATATATATATATATATATAAATTAAAATGAATTCATTATTTTAATTTTATTTTAAATTAAAGGGAAGGAAATAACTTCCCTCCCCTAATTTCTCTCAACTCACATAGTATATGGTGGTGGTTTTTTCTGGGGCTAATCTGCTTTTTGTAAGGTTTGTTACAAAGAAGGGAAGTGTGATTGCTCTGTTAAAAAAAAAAAAAAAAACCAAAGAAAGATTCTTTACTCCTCTCAATTCTCTCTTCCCTTTTTCCAAAAACCAGAGAAACCCACGACCCTCTCTGTGATTCTCATCCCTAAAGAGAATACGAGGGATTCTAATTGGTGGTGGCCATCGGAGATTGTCTTGATTGTCAGCATTCTTGGAAAAGAGGATCACGTGAAGAAAGGTTCTTCAAGGGTAAGGTTGTCCAATTTATTTTTTCTTTATTGAATGTTGTAAATTTCTGATCATTCACAATATTTCTATTATGTAATTTTCATTATGTGAAAATTAAAATTGGGACTGATCCACATCTCCACTCAAGGCCTTCGTAGGTCCTTCAATTGGTATTAAAACCAGGTTTTGTCCTATTTTTTCTTATTTTCAAGAATTGATTTACAGTTATGGTGGGTGTTCATTCTGTAAAAATATTTCATGCAATGAATGTTTTGTTGAATGATATTTTGTAATTATTGGTTGTTTTTGGGATTGGTAAAAGATATATTACTTTCAATTTACAAATTAGTTTGTAAGGACCCGTGTTTTGTGCATAACTTTTGCAATTGTTAATTGAATTAATAATTAATTAAATCTAATTTAATTAATAATCAATTAAATCCAATTTAATTAATAATCAATTAAATCTAATTTAATTAATGACTTCATTTAAATCATATTAGATTAAACATCTCTCACATAACAAATAGTTTTAATTTATTTAATTAAATAATTTAGTTAGCATAATTATTATAATTTATTGCTTTATTTTATCCTAGAGGCCAAATTACTGGTTCATTTGCTATTTAAATGCATGTCATTTAGATAAATCCTACCATAGGTTAAGTGTTATAATGTATGGTTTTAATGCATGATGTAGATATGATTTCATAAGTTATTTAATATATTTTGATATATTAAATATATGAAATTGGAAAAGCATGATGCATGACATTACTAAAGTAAATATAAATAATTATATTTATAGTCTCTTGTATATGCTTGGTGAATTTTCATGAGTTATTTAATATAAGTGTTATATTAATTGAAAATCAATTTGCATTGAGCATGACACATTCATAGTTTAATATAATTGTTATATTAAAGTCATGAAATGCATGCAATATAGTTCTCTTGTTAATTAGAATTTGGTTATTAATCAAGTAAACCATAGAAAGCATGATTATAGGACTAATGATTAATTTTGTAATAGTTATAAAATTAATATTTAATAACTATCAACCTATGATAAAGAATTGCATGCAAACTTAGGATCTTAGGGAATTGGAATTAATTTTAAAATGTTTAAAATTAATCTAGACCTTAGATCGCTTTTAGTTCTAATGGGATTAGAATTAGGTCCTATTTGTTTCAATAGATTTAAAACATGACTAATAGGATAAAGGTTAGTAGGGAACTCTAACAATGAAGTTCCGTCTAGGTTGAGGGTTCTTAAGATGATGGTTTACGGAACACCTCTTAACTGGGAACTGATCCAGAACTTGAGTTGAATTAACCTTAATCCTGTTAGTATGCAATGTCATTAGGTTAATTAAATGGTTTAATTTACATAGAACATTAGAATAAAGACTTTATTATAAGAGTTATAATAGGCATAAACTTATATAGATTCATTAGCTAAAATTTAATTAATTATAATAAAAGCCTGAATTGATAGAACACTTTAGTTGGAGAAAAATGGTACATGGAATGTATCAAATTTTAGCTCTCAAGTCCCTAAAAGTTTACAGCGTGAGATCCATGCTCAACTTCGTGTCGCCCTAGGCACGACCTCCCTTCTGAAAGTATTTGCATGGGTCAATACCAAGGTGAATAAGGAAATTGTTCATAGTAAGTGGGAGAAGGACACATGTCAATGTATCCTATGGTCTCCTTCATTAGGTTGCACCATGAGATTCCTATGGTCCGCCTGCGTGTCGTTCTAAAGCGACCATCCCTTTGAAGGGCCTGATCATAGGGTTTGGAACAACGAAAACTCCAGTAATGGATAGGGTTTCTCAGATTAATCTTCAACAGGTCTCTTTCCTTTCGGTAGCCTGTTGAAGCGTACCTCTAGGATCTGAAAATGGTAGGGTCATACTTATAGGATGAATTAAGCTAATTAATGAATCCTTGACTGAAAAGTGGTAGCTAAGAACTATAGGAATAAGAGTTATTTGGGTATTAGTAATTAGCTGAGATTGTCTCAGTTCAAAAGAATGGTAGTTGATCACCCTTTGGTAGTTGTTGCTCTAAACCTCTGAAATATCGTTACAAAAACTAAATCAATAGTTTAATTGGGGTTCTATGATTGCATGTTTTTGCTGAATTGACTGGATACTTGTTTTTTATGACGGGTTAAGATAAATATAACTAATACGATTAATCATTAGTTATTCGTTTCAGCATGTCTTCCACAATAATTTTCTTGCTTAAGACTGGAAAATTAACAAGTGAAAATTATGTGACGTGAAAATCTAACTCGAATACGATTCTAGTTATAGATGATCTACGATTCGTCTTAACAGAGAAATGTCCTCCAATCCCCACTTGAAATGCATCAAAAACATTAACGGATGCTTATGACCTCTGAACAAAGGCCAATGACAAGGCCCGAGTCTATATCTTGACAAGTCTGTCTGACGTTCTTACTGTTGGGGTTGATGCCCTAAATTTTGTGGGTCATGTAGTTTATAATTGTATTGGACAAACAGTTCATTTATTTAAAAAAATCTAAGGTATTTTATTCGATATTTAGTAGCATTAACTCACAAAACCAATAAATTAACATCCAATGTTATCTTCTGAAGCTTAAACATGTATGTAAAGACAAACAGATGGATAAGGCTAGCACCTTATCCTGGTGATACTACAAATAAGACCCACTTTGTAGATGTTACAATTGTTGTAAAGTTCTACAAATTATATTATCCGGATCATTCATTTAGAGATATGTGAGCGGGAGTGTTCTATACAAAGGGGTTTGTATAAGACTGGACTACGAAATGAATAGTCATATTATATAACACCATTATTAGTAGAGACTTACATTTTACCAAGATGCTCATAGGTGACATGATGATAACTTGTATCAATACAAGTTATTCTGCCTCTTTTATCTAAAACAATTAGGAAAAAGCTCTGAAAATGCGACAACTTGATAAGGAATTCATGAAAATAATTACATTATGCGATTACATACACGCAAAACCTAATTTATCTACAAAAGGTTAAAAATCATACTTTGTTTAGTCCAGAAAATCTGTCAATGCGATCACACGAGTTCTCAGCGCTAATATATGATCGCATAGTTGGTTGAGTCTGTTGTTTTAGGCAATGAGATCTGACATGACGTGTGGGCGGTGGAAGTCAAATAAAAGATCAAGTTGGTAGCTGATAAGAAAGCTTCACTGTAGAACCAATGAACTTTTGATGCATAGCAGGCGGCACATCAGAGTACGAAATTTAATGCACCTTATCAGTACAATCGTTAGTAAGAGAAGAAAAGCTGCATCTGAACGCCTATAAAGACATCATGAAATTTCCACGCAAACGTACGAGAGAAATAGATAGAAAACTCTACAAAACACCACTTCTCTTTCAACCATTTGTAAACCTTAATGGAAAACTTAAGAATCACCTCTAGAGGTAGAAAAAGAACTCCATTTCCAACACTCCTAGTGAAGCCGTCATTGATAAAACCAGAGAAAGCAAAAAATTGCACACCACGGCTTGTTTCTTTATCCCCATTTCCTATCTTAGTGTATTTATATTGTATAAAAGTTGAAAGATCTCTTTCCTCAATATGAATACATATTCAATTCATCTCTCATCCATCTTTTCTATTTTTATTATGAGTAACTAAACCATTTATGGGTTAAGCATTTAGCTAATATGAACTAAGCAATATTTAAACTATGCATTCTACTTGTTTTATGCATACTTATTGAAATGCTTGAATAACTCAAGAGATTATTCTGAGTAGATTAAATCTAGGTTCGAAAGAACTGAATATTTAGAACTCATAAAATAAGAAGAGAGGTTCTTTAGAAATAAAAAATTATCTTTTGCAACATACACTCATCATATGCAACCTAAAAATAGGATATTTTGGCTATGTATGCTGAAAGGTGTAGGTTATAATTTCGAGTGCACTGCTTGAATGCATGATTTATATATTTGCTTAGGGACTATTATGAATATTCTTCTCGAGCCTACCATCTCTCATTTGAATTTCACATTAATCGCATACACTGTTTCACTTGAAGTATAAATCTCATCGCATTTATTACTAAAATTAATCTTAGCATTAGAATAGTATCAAAACCATCACCTGTTTAATGTTCAAATTGTGTCAAGATCAAAACCTTAGTTGTCAATGCATTCACAACAAAGCAATCCCTGAGTTTGACCTGAACTCACCATGACTCTAGTTGAGCTTATACTTGAGTTTAACTAGATAAAATGGTCGTTAGAATCCAATATTCAACACTCATTTCATCGCATGGTATGAACGCATCACATGACCTGAATCCTGATTGAGTTGTGAACTTCTACCTGTGAAGGCGTTCATTTAATTTGTATCGGTGAGAGTGACTTTTTTTTCGACTCAATATGTCTACTATTTTGAGGATTTGTCTGATTAAGGAGCTGGGAACACATCTATATATGACGAAATTCACAACTTTACGAATGTCGGGTTAAGTAGATAAATTGCTCCTTTAAGGGCTGATTTTAGGGCTTGAATAATGTTGTGCCACACCCTCTCCTAGCCTGAGAGGGGTTTGGTCATAGTTGGACTATGACTTATTGTTCATTAGAGGGATCAGTGGTACTTAAGGAGTTAGATGTAACTACATGGGAAAAACGATAATTTTGGCCCAATTGTACTTACGAGAAATTTGTGAAAGGTCATCAATTGTTGACTGATTATAGCCAATGGATACAAAAATATATTTGTATTTCGAAGAATGCACTTGTCGGTCTTTAGTTGATTGACCAACAGTTAATGGAAGTTGGGTAATTTAAGTAAAGGAGTTTAATTAATTATCCAAGTACCATTGGAGCTTCAATCTACAGGTCCATAAAGTCCCATCTGTAGCTCAATAGGGATTATTGAGAATTAATTTTGGATTAATTTGAATTGTTTAAATTAATTGAGGGATTAATTATATATGATATAATTAACATAACATATTTGATACATTATAATATAAAGTTTATTTAAGAGGATATAAATATTTGAATATGATTCAAATATTAATTATATGAATTGGATTCATATATTTAATAAAAATTTAATTTATATTAAATTTCATATATTATTGATAGAATCCTAACTATAGGTTATATACAATATAAAAACTATAGGTTACGTGTTATATTCGATATAACGTATAGTTTAATGTATAATATATGATAAGTTGGTTATCATATATGTATATTAAATGTTATTTCATTTAGTCTTGTTTTATGAATTAAAATTAAATGTGGGAGTTATGAAAATAACTCCTTCCCTATTTTCTCTCTATATCCATCGTGGGAAAGATGGAAGTAATGGTTTTTTCATCTTCTTCCCAATAGATACATAGATGGTTTGTGATATTCCAGTGAAGGTCTCTCCCAATGTAAAGCTTCCTCTCTTCTAAATTTTTTCCTCTCTTAAAAAACTATCATAGAAGCCCACAACTCTTTCTGTAATTCTCAACCTCTAAGGAGAAAACAGAAGGTTCTTTTGTGGTGGTGGCCATTTTGGGTGTTGTTGTTTCTGTTCATAATCCAAGGAGATTGAAATGTTCATGACCAATTAGAAGGGAATACTTGAAGATTTATGACTTCAAGGGTTGTAAATCTAAACCCTATTTTCTTCCTTTTTGTTGTGTTCTTGTGCATGCTATAATTTATCTTTGTAAAATGCATAATAGAGTGAATTTCATTTTTCTGTGTAAATTCTAAATTGGGAAACGATCTTGCTTCTGTTAGGGTTTTCACAAACCTTCACTTACCAGAAACACGAGGCCATGATCAGTGCATGTCAGATTATGAAATTCCTCCAGGAGATGTTTGGATAACTGTCCTCTTAGATCCGACACGAAACCCTCAAGTGCATTTATAATGCGTGAATGAAAGAAAGTCAGTCAGCGAGAGAACATGTTCTCGATCTAATGGTTCACTTCAATGTCGTCGAGAAGAATGGGATGATCATCGACGAGAAGAGTCAGATGTCCTTTATATGCAATCTCTTACGAAGAGTTTTCTCCAATTCTGCAGCAATGTAGTTATGAATAAAATAGAGTACACCATCGCTACCCTCCTGAATGAGTTATAAACTTATCAGTCTCTTATGAAATGTAAGAGACTAATAGAAGGAGAGGCAAATGTGTTCCACAAGGGTTCATTCTTTGGAACTAATTTTGTTCCTTTATCTTTTGGTTCTAAGAAACCCAGAAAAAGAAAGGAGGAAAGGAGAAGGCTCTTGCTGCTGGGAGTGGCAAGGGCAAGGCCAAGGTGACTGACAAGGGCAAGTGCTTCCACTGTAATGTAGATGGTCATTGGAAATGCAATTTCCCCAAATACCTCACTGAGAAGAAGAAAAAGAAGGAAGGTAAATATGATTTACATGTTCTAGAAACTTATTTAGTGAAAAATGACCATAATGCTTGGATACTTTATTCAGGAGCCACTAATCATGTTTGTTCTTCTTTATAGGGAATTGGTTCTTTCCAATAACTCGAGAAGGGTGAAATGACGCTCAAGGTTGGAACGAGAGACGCCATTTCAACTTGTGCAATGAGAGTTGCTAAGTTGTTTTTTAGAATTAGATACTTAATTCTAGAAAGTTTGTATATAGTTCCCAAAATTAAGAGGAAACCTTGTATCCATTTCTTATTTAATTGAACAATCACATTCTATTTCTTTGTCATTCAATTAAGCATTCATTATGAAAAATGGTGTGACTATTTGTTCAACTAAACGAGAAAACAACTTATATGTGTTAAGACCAACTGAAACAAAAACATTTTTAAATCATGAGATGTTTAAAACTACAAATATTCAAACAAAAAGGCAAAGAATTTCTCCAAGTAACAATAATACATATCTTTGGAATTTGAGATTAATTCACATAAATCTCGACAGGATCAGGAGACTGGTAAGGAATGGACTTCTAAGTGAATTAGAAGATGATTTATTACTTCCATATGAATCCTATCTTGAAGGAAAAATAACTAAAAAAAACCTTTTAGTAGAAAAGGCTATAGAGCCAAAGAGCCTTTAGAGTTCTTACATTTATATATTTGTGGTCCAATGAATGTAAAAGCTTAAGGAGTGTACAAATACATCATCTCTTACCTAGATGATTATTCGAGGTATGGTTACTTATACCTAATGGAACATAAGTCTGAAGCCCTTGAAAAGTTCAAGGAGTATAAGGTTGAAGTTGAAAACCTATTAGGTAAAACGTTAAAACACTTCGATCGGATCGGGGTGGAGAGTACATGGATTTAAGATTCCAAGACTATATGATAGAACATGGTATCCAATCCCAACTTTTAGCACTTGGTACACCTCTGCAAAATGGTGTATCAGAAAGGAGAAATAAAACCTTGTAAGACATAGTTCGTTCTATAATGAGCTATGCTTAGTTGCCTAGCTCATTTTGGGGATATGAAGTATAGATTGCAGTTCATATCTTGAATAATGTTCCTTCGAAGAGTGTTTCTAAAACACCTTCTGAGTTATGAAAGGGACGTAAACCTAGTTTACGTTACTTCAGAATTTGGGGTTGTCTTACACACGTGATAGTGATAAATCCTAAGTAAATGAGAGGTGGTCTATCCTATGACCCTGAAGAAAACAAGGTTTTTGTATCAACAAACGTGATATTCTTGAAGGACGACCATGAAGGAAATCAAAAGGAGATTTCCATGAGCAGCGGAACCTGACTATTCCAAATTACAATCATGAATCAACAATACATTTACAGTCAACTTCAAACAAGCGGTTATGCAAATAATAAAGAAATTACAGCATGAGAATCTCAAATGTACAGAGGGAAAAACTGTAGAATAAATGCAGCAGCGTCTCCATGCTCCGTTGCGCGACTCTGATCGAACAATAGCAAAACGAGCGCTCGATCTACACGACCGCTACATAACACGAACACCGCACGAACACTTCGCGCTCGTCCTCAACGATCTCCTTGGTCATGAACTCCTCCGCAACACGAAGGTCTTCCACAGCACCACGAACGGCCTCTAAAAAACCTCGACAATGTCGAGTTGAGTCTGACACCACCAACAAGGCGACCTTGGTATTCTCGATGTGAGAATCCAGAGGGTGGGCTTTGTACGGACTTGATATGAGGCAGATGAACGGAGGAAACACCAATCGTTTAGATAAAGCTATGCGATCGTCTAGCAAAAGCTATGCAATCGTTTAGTCTATCGTTTAGCTCGGTCTGTCGCATACAGACTTTACACGATCGTTTACCTTGGGCCAGCGATCGTCTAGCAAAGCTATGCGATCGTTAAGTAAAAACTGCACGATCGTTTAGCTCGCACCTGCACAATCGTTTAGCTCACCTCGCCGTCGTTTAGTAAATCTATATTTACTTGACAACCACCGTGCGTTTCTTTTGTGCGGAGAGAAAACTCAAAACACTTTTTCCATCGTTTTGTAAAACAACTATTCAAAATAGGAAACCACTTTCCTTTTAAACTCACGGTTACAATGATCCAATGACCACCCACTACTTTGGTTATTTAGAAGAAAAAGTATTAATTATCTAATAATTAATATTATTATAAACATAAATGATAACCAACTTATCATACATATTTATAACGTATAGTTTTAATATTTCATCTCATGAAACATATAAACCATAGTTCTTTTTCTATTCCATGGTACTTAATGTAAATCTCATTTACATCAATCCTCCATTAGATGTATCTTATACATCATACTGATTATATCATATATAATCAAAATACCTATTGTCAATTTGAACATTTCAAATCAACATCAAGAACTGATCCTTAACTGTATCCAAGCTATCAAGGGGACCTCATGGACTTGTAGCTCGATGCTCCAATGATACGTGAATAACTAACTAAACTCTTTAGTCACGGGATCCACCATCCGTTAACTGCCAGGCACTCCACTAAAGACCGACAGTTGAACTCTCATTTTCACATATATATTATGTGTCCATTTTAACTAATCAGCAGTGCGACAACCCTTCACAGTTCGCTCATAAGTATAGTTGGGCCAATAACCGTTATGCCCCTGTAGTTACATATGTCTCCTTAAGTACTACTTATTCTTCTAATAAACATAAGTCATAGTCTTACTATGACTGAGTCTTCTCTTCCAAATAGAAGTTGTGGCCATTATGTTCGATCCCCGGAATCAGCTCTTAAGGGAGCAATCTTTCTACTTATCCCTGCTTCGGGAACGGAGTGAATTCCATCTTGTGGATTGAGTTCCCAACTCTCAGATCAGACAAGTTTCCAAAAAGGTAGGCATGTTGAGTTGGCTATCTAGCCACTTTCACCTATACGAATCAAATAACCGCCCTCAAAGGCAGGAGTCTAGTCATCTCGTGGTGCAGGTCTTATACAAACTCTTTGTATAGGACACCCTCACTCCACGTCTCCACATGAATGGTCAGGATCTACCATATGTAGTAGTTTACAACACTTGCAAACCTTTACAAAGGGGGCCGTATCCGTAGTGTCACCAGGATCAGGTATCCCACCTTAATCCTTATACTACAGACCGATTTATGTTATCACTTAAGGCATGATCCACTTATATATCACATATACATGCTTAAGTTCACATAAGATAACCAAGAAGCTTTGTTTATTAGATATGAGTAAATGCCAGAATTAAATAACATTTATTTTATTCATTGAACAATGTGTATCTTTACAAAACAACGAGACTCCAGAAGAACTAGGACACCAATCCCAACAATCTCCCACTTGTCCTAATGACTTAGGAGACTAATGTACAATACAATACAAAAATGTATAATATACAATAAACTAGGGTATACCCTAGTATCATCTTCCACTTGCCCTAGACAAGATGCCGTATGTCCCGCAGACCCAGGTGACCCTCGAACACTTTACCCGTGAGGGCCTTTGTAAAGGGATCAACAACGTTGTGCTTCGATGCGATCTGCTAGACTATCACATCACCGTGATGCACAATCTCTCTGATCTGGTGATATTTTCGTTCTATGTGCTTACCTAGACGATGACTCAGAGGCTCCTTCGAATTTTCCATAGCCCCGCTGTTATCACAATAAAGAGTGATAGGCAAATCCATATTTGGAACAACTTCTAAATCTGTAAGGAACTTCCTCAGCCAAACAGCCTTTTTAGCTTCTTCACAAGCCGCTACGTATTCGGCTTCCATAGTGGAGTCCGCGATACATCCTTGCTTGATGCTTCGCCAAACTACAGCCCTTCCATTCAAAGTAAACACTAACCTTGATGTCGATTTGTGAAAATCTCGATCGGCCTGAAAGTCAGAGTCCGTGTATCTAGTAAGGATCAGATTCTTATCTTCATACAAAGCATGTAGTCCTTCGTTCTTCGAAGATACTTGAGGATCGTCTTGACCATCGTCTAGTGATTAAATCCTAGATTGGACTGATACCGACTGATAATCCTTACTGCATAGCAAATTTCGAGTCTGGTACATAACATTGCATACATCAAGCTTCCTACAGCAGAAGCATAGGGAATCCATCTCATCTCCTCAACCTCTTGAGGTTTCTTAGGACATTGATCCTTAGATAGAATGATTCCATGCCTGAAAGATAACAAACCTCTCTTGGAATCCTACATCCTGTACCTGATCAACATTTGATCAATGTATGATGCTTGAGACAGGGCTAACCATTTGTTCTTACGATCCCGAATGATCTGGATCCCGAGAACATACCGTGCCTCACCCAAATCTTTCATTTGGAACTGGGCAACTAGCCAACCCTTAATGTCAGTCAGATATCCTACATCATTCCCAATAAGTAGGATATCATCCACATACAGTACCAGGAAAGCTACTGAGCTATTGATGATCTTCTTGTAAACATACGGCTCGTCAACATTCTAGTTAAAGCCAAACAACTTGACAGGAGTGTCAAATCTGATGTTCCAAGATCGAGATGTTTATTTCAGCCCATAAATGGACCTATTAAGCTTAGAAACTCTTTTCTCTTGATCTGGAACTACAAACCCCTCTGGTTGAGTCATATAGATGGTCTCCTCAAGATTACCATTCAGAAAGGCAGTCTTGACGTCCATTTTCCATATTTCATAATCATAAAATGTGGTTATGGATAAGAGAATCCTGATAGACTTTAGCATGACAACAGGTGAGAAAGTTTCCTCCTAGTCAACTCCCTCAACCTGGGTATAATCCTTTGCCACGAGTCTAGCCTTAAAAGATTTGCACATTTCCATCTACACCTCTCTTTCACTTATATATCCACTTACACCCAATAGGTCTTACACCATCAGGTGGATCAATAAGCTCTCAGATGTTGTTGAGGTACATAAACTCCATTTCCTAGTTCATGGCCTTAACCCATTCATCTTTGTCAACATCCTCCATTGCTTTCTTAAAAGACAACGAATCCTCAACCCCATCATTCGTAATGACGTTATGGGCTTCAGTCAAACCCATTTAGTGATCCGGTGGGTTTATAACTTCCTACTACGTCGAGGCAGCCTCAACTCTTGAGCTGGTTGGCTAGACGTCCCGACCTCAACAACTCTTGTTGATCTGTCGGCCTATTCAACAACTCTTATTTAACCATCAGCAGCCTCAGTCTCACTTGAGATCACATAAAACGAGCTTACTTCGTGGCTTATGATCCCTCATGTGATCTTCTTCCAAGAAGATAACATTAGTGGAAACAAACACTTTGTTCTCACTTGGATCATAGAAGTATCCTCCTCTAGTTTCCTTGGAGTAGCCTATAAAGAGGCAAACCTTCAAACGTGGTTCCAACTTTTTTGGGTTAGTCGCTAGCACATGTGCCGGATAGCCTCAAATCCTGAAGTGGCGTAAACTACCTTTACGGCCTATCCATAACTCAAAAGGTGTTTCAAAAATACTTTTCGAGGGAACGTTGTTCAGAATATAACATGTAGTCTGCACTGCATAACCCCAAAATGAGTCTGGAAGATGAGCATAACTCATCATAGACCGAACCATGTCCAACAAGGTTCTGTTTCTCTTTTTTGATACACCATTCTGCTGAGGTGTACCAGGGGCCGAGAGTTAGGACGCAATCCCATGTTCTATCATATAGTTATAGAATTGGAGGTCCATATACTCTCCACCACAATCAGATCGTAGTGTTTTTATCTTCTTACCTAACAAGTTTTCAACTTCAGCCTTATACTTCTTAAAATTGTCAAGGGCTTCAAACTTACGTTGCATTAGGAAGAGATACCCAAACCTTGAATAATCATCTATGAAAGAGATGAAATATTCATACCCACCTTGAGCTTTAACATTCATCGGACCACAGAGATCTGAATGTACAAGCTCCAAGGCATCCTTGGCTCTATAACCTTTTCTAGTAAAAGGTCGTTTAGTCACCTTGCCTTCGAGTCATGATTCACATACTGACAAGGAGTTTTCTTCTAAACTCTTTAGAAGTCCACTTTTCACCAACTTCTCAATCCTATTGAGGATGATGTAACCAAACCTTAGATGCCAAAGATGGGCATTTTCCTTTGGAGAAACCTTTGGTCTTTTAGCTGTTGTTGCCATTCTGAACATTTCAGTGTTAAACAAAGGTTTTATGACTAACGACCTTAGTACATATAAGTTATTTTCCATTGAACCATAACCAATCTCCATTCCTTTCTTGAAAATAAACACTTTATTCTCAGAAAAGGAGACGGTATAGCCTTGTTCAATGAGACAAGAAACCGAGATTAAGTTCCTCTTAATATGAGGAACTACAAAAACATTATCCAGTAACAGATAAGATTTCTTGTCAACAAATAACTTTAGCCTACCTACAGCAACAGCTGAAACAACCTGATCTGTACCAACTCGAAGAGTCATCTCTCCCTGTGACAACGTTTGCCAGGAACTGAATCCTTGGTAAGAGGAACTGACATGATTGGTAGCACCTGAATCGAGCATCCAGGCAGAATCATCATTCTCTACCAGACATGTCTTCAAGACCAATAAATCATATTTACTATCTTGTCTCCTCTTTTAGAGAGTAGTGAGATGGAGGTCGTTTGGCACGGAATTCGTTTTACACGATTCTTTCCACTATAAGTAATCGGTCATTTTTAAAAGCTTTAAACGGAAATACTAACGAGTTGCTGAAAAGAAAAACACATTGACCTACGTTAGGTTCTAAGCAAATACTTGTTGTAAAACAAAACAACATCCAATAAGATTTTAGCAAAATAACATGAACCCCGTGTGACATCTAGTTTCACAATGACGCTTCAAAGGTTTAGGACAAAAGCCGCCTAAGGGAGGTCAGTTATCCCTCCTTTGAATTAAGAAGATCTCAACCAGTCATTAATACTAGAATAACTCTTACTCCTATAACGACTAGCCATCATTGATTTGGCCAAGAGATCATTAACTTACTTAACAATCTCCCATAAGTGGGACCTGCCATTTTAATCCCTTGAGATCCGTCCTAAAAGGCCAATCCGAAGGGAAAAAATTTGATTGAGGCAAAACCTAAAGCGACCCTATCCATTTCTGAAGTTCACCTTGATATTGACCAACTGCACAAAACTCATCTTAATGAGGCCGCTTACAGGGCGACACGAGGGCGTACAGAATGATCTCACGGTGTGAACCAATGACTGAGACCATAGGACGTGTTGACACACACCCTTCACCCACTTACTATAAATACTCTCTCAGTCCACCTTGATATTGACTCATGCAAACACCATCCTAAGGGGGATGCATCCTAGGCATCTCGAGGCCAAGCATGAATCTCACGGTGTGAACATACAGGGAGAAACGTGAGTGAAATCATAGACATATCTGATACGCCTCCTCCTCCCACTTAGTATTTTATAATCTATGGTTTAGCTTACTTAGAAAAAACACGGCTAAGGATTTTTACTGACTTTTTGGTTTTCCTAAGAGTAACTTTTACCTTAGATAGTTGAACAACTTTTGATCATCATCCATTAAACCCTTTAATGGAATCTTTGACCAAAACGTCACATGCTTATTGAAAATCTATCTAATTCACCTTTCCAGGTAGGTTCTCAGGTAGGGGTGTTACGTTTTCGTCAACTTAAGAACTCCAGCCTAGCCAGAACCCGCCTTAGACAAAAGGTCCCTTATAGATAGGTTTACAACAAATTTAATCTTTCATTCCAACCAATTTAATCCTATTCAACCAATTTTAAAAGATTAATCTAGGTTACTAAATTCTTTAGAACCACTTGAACTTAGGTCTATCTCAATCCAATTTTAAAACCCTTTTAAAAACTCGAGTTCACCCTAAGTCTACATGCAAATCTGAATTATTGATTTTAGGTCTAATTTCCTTTATAACACTTATAAATGGAAACAACCACAATGCTAAGCTAAAACATGCAAGACATTCATAATGATTATAAACAGCCTAAGTGTCATGCTCAATGCATTGTCCATTCATTGCTACTTCTTTTATATAACACTTATACAAAACGACAATGAAACAAGTAAAACATGCTTCCATTCACCCTTAGACTATAACAATTATAATAAAAGGATGATGCAGGATAACGCTCAATGTATGCAAAATATAACTCCTATATTTCATGATGCATGCACATGCTTTCAAGTAATTTGTTCATGCAAGATTATAACATTTATAATACATGATGCATGAGTAATTGCAAAACTTAAGGTGGGTTTTAACTATATGACAAACACTTTGACATATAAGCACCATACATTACATGTATAAGCAATAAAAGTTGATGAACCGGGTAAAATTACCTTAAAACACAAAGAGGAAAGCTAACTATTACAAAGACAAGGAGTCTCCAGTTCAAACAGGCGAACTGGGTCTTGAATCGCTCGGGAAAGCATTGCTTCTCCAACTATCCATCGTGTACTAAGCACCCCACGATCGTATAGACGATAAAACAAACTCTTTGCTCTATCGCTTACCAGTAGTCCAAGAGTTAAACGATCGTTTCGCATTTACTATACAATCTTCTAGAAAAATCCAAACGATCGTTTAGTTATTACTACATGATTATGTACCTTTACTAAGCGATGTGGCCTGAAGCACGCGATCGCTTAGCTAGCGTCTCTGTATCGCATACGCGTGATGACATAGGTAGTAATTAAGCGATGAAGCTTGCTAACTACACGATTGTCTAGCACGCACCTTCTACTAAACGACGAGCATTGCATGCTCCCACTATGATCGCCTACCTCCAGCACCTCTGCGATCGCGCAACCAATGCTACACTATATGGTAAATAATTTACCCATCATTTAGCATTAGCTAAACGATCGTTCAGAAAATACTACACGATCGTTTAGAAAAAACTACTAAACGATCACTTAGTAAAATCCCTACGATCGTTTACCTGAGGCTACACCATCCGACCAACGCTTGATCTCTTTTTTCGTTGAGAACTGCATCGCCATGCACTGAAGCTTCATCATCGAAGAACTCGAACTTTTCGAATTACAGACTCGATTGCATAGTTAATTTCACCCAAAAACACAGGGGCCCTTACAATTAACACTTTGTAATAACTAAAGCATGAACAAAAAGGTAATTTAAACCCGAAATGTTCATCAAATTCATCCACAAATGAAGAAAACGGTTAACCACAAATGCAGAAACCCACCGCGATTGTAAAAAGCGTTCAATTCAGATCTATAATTTGGCAAATCAGAGAACCTGGCTCTGATACCAATTGAAGGAAATCGGAAGCGAGATTTCCATGAGCAGTGGAATAAGACTATTCCAAATTACAATCATGAATCAACAATACATTAACAGTCGACTTCAAACAAGTGGTTATGCAAATAATAAAGAAATACAGCATGAGAATCTTAAATGTTTATAGGGAAAAATTGTACGAACAAATGCAGCAGCATTTCCACACTCTGTTGCGCGACTCTAATCGAACAACAGCAACCACGAGTGCTCAATCTACACGAACGCTACACAACACGAATACTGCACGAACAATTCACGCTCGTCCTCAACGATCTCCTCGGTCACGAACTCCTCCACAATACGAAGGGCCTCCACAGCACCACGAACGACCTCCAGAAAACCTCGACGATGTCGAGTTGAGTCTGACACCACCAATAAGGTGACCTTGGTATTCTCGGTGTGAGAATCCAGAGGGTGTGCTCTGTTCGGACATGGTATGAGGCAGACGAACGGAGGAAACACCGATCGCATACACAACTGGGCAAGTGGGAGATGGCGGAGACCTATCATATAGGTCGATGCCCAATCGTTTAGATAAAGCTATGTGATCGTCTAGCAAAAGTTATGCAATCGTTTAGTTTATCGTTTAGCTCCGTCTGTCGTGTATAGACTCTACATGATCGTTTACCTTGGGCCAGCGATCGTTAGCAAAGCTATGCGATTGTTTAGTAAACACTGCACGATCGTTTAACTTGCACCTGCAAGATCGTTTAGTAAATCTGTATTTACTTGACGACCACCGTGAGTTTCTTTTGCACAGAGAGAAAACTCAAAACACTTTTTCCATCGTTTTGTAAAACTTCTTTTTAAAATAGGAAACCACTTTCCTTTTAAACTTACGGTTACCATGATCCAATAACCACCCATTACTTTGGTTATTTAAAAGAAAAAGTATTTATTATCTAATAAATAATATTATTATAAACATAAATGATAACCAACTTATCATACTATATTTATAACCTATAGTTTTAATATTTCATCTCATGAAACATATAAATCATAGTTCTTTTTTTATTCCATGGTACTTAATGTAAATCTCATTTACATCAATCCTCCATTAGATGTATCTTATACATCATACTGATTATATCATATATAATCAAAATATCTATTGTCAATTTGAACATTTCAAATCAATACCAAGAACTGATCCTTATCTGTATCCAAGCTACCAAGGGACCTCATGGACCTCTAGCTCGAAGCTCTAACGGTATGTGAATAATTGACTAAACTCTTTAGTCACGGGATCCACCATCCGTTAACTGCCAGGCTCTCCACTAAAGACTGACAGTTGAACTCTCCTTACCACAGATATATTATGTGTCTATTTTAACCAATCAGCATTACGACAACCCTTCATAGATCGCTCATAAGTATAGTTGGGCCAATAACCATTATGCCCTTATAGTTATATCTATCTCCTTAAGTACCACTAATCCCTCTAATGAACATAGGTCATAGTCCTACTATGACTGAGTCTTCTCTTCCAAAGAGAAGCTGTGACCACAATGTTTAAGCCTCGGAATCAGCCCTTAAGGGAGCAATCTCTCTACTTATCCCTACTTTAGGAAAGGAGTGAATTCCATCTTGTGAATTGAATTCCTAGCTCTCATATCAGACAAGTTCCCAAAAAGGTAGGCATGTTGAGTTGGCTATCTGGCCACTCTCACCCATAATAATCAAATGACCGCCCTCAAAGGCAGGGGTTCCCAAAACACTTAGGATTGAGGTTGTGTCACTTATGGTCGTATAGGGGAGATACAAGTCTCTAATATCAACGACATTATATACAGAGTTTAGTCATCTCGTGGTGCAGGTCTTATACAAACTCTTTGTATAGGACACCCTCACTCCACGTCTCCACACGAATGGTCAGGATCTACCATATGTAGTAGTTTACAACACTTGCAAACCTTTACAAAGCGGGCCGTATCCGTAGTGTCACCAGGATCAGGTATCCCACCTTAATCCTTATACTACAGACCGATTTATGTTATCACTTAAGGCATGATCCACTTATATATCACATATACATGCTTAAGTTCACATAAGATAACCAAGGAGCTTTGTTTATTAGATATGAGTAAATGCCAGAATTAAATAACATTTATTTTATTCATTGAACAATGTGTATCTTTACAAAACAACGAGACTCCGGGAGAACTAGGACACCAATCCCAACAGACCATATGAGAGATCATTAACCACAAAGTAAAGTAGTACGAAATGAAGCTACCGAAGAATCAACAAGGGTTGTTGATGTAGCAGGTTCTTCATTAAGAGTTAATGAAGAATCCAACACTTTAGGTCAATCTCGTCCTTCTCAATCTTTGAGAGTTCCTCGACACAGTGGGAGGGTTATATCACAACCTTATCGTTACTTGGGTTTAACTAAAACTTAGGTTGTCATACTAGATGATGGTGTTGCAGATTCATTGTCTTATGAATAGGCAATGAATGATGTAGACAAAACCAATGGGTCAAAGCCATGGAACTTGAAATTGAGTCTATGTAATTCAATTCAGTATAGGAACTTGTAGATCTACCTGAAGAGGTTAAACCATAGTGTGTAAATGGATCTATAAAAGAAAAAGAGATGTAACAGGAAAGGTACAAACCTTCAAAGCGAGACTTGTAACAAAGTGTTATACTTAGAGGGAAGGGGTTGACTATGAGGAAACTTTTTCTTCTGTTGCTATGCTTAAGTCTATAAGAATTATTTTATCCATAGCCACATATTATGACTATAAGATATGACAAATAGATGTCAAGATTGCCTTTCTAAATGGTAATCTTGAGGAGAGCATCTTTATATCTCAGCCCAAGGGGTTCGTAGCCCAAGGTCAGGAGCAAAAAGTTTGCAAGTTAAATCGATCCATTTATTGGTTGAAGAAGGCGTCAAATCTTGGAATATTAGATTTGATATTTCAATTAAATCTTTTGGTTTTGATCAGAATGTTGATGAACCTTGTGTCTGAAGGAACTCGATATCTAGAGAACTAGTGAGCGGAAGCAGACCGTTCCAAACCTGAACATAAACATTTACAATCAAACAGAAATAGTGATGCATTATACGATAAATTAAGCATGCTTCAAAAACAAAATACAAAGGATTGAGTAGAATACCATTGAAGAATCCTTTTCTTCACGTATTTCCCTCGATCAAAGTCGAACGCGTTGAATAACACGAACGCAATGAGCAAACTCAACAAACAGCACGAACAAGAAAATCCTCAATCACAATAGAGTATAACTCGATCCTCGTCCCTCGAACAGAATTGGACACCACCACTCGATTACATTGGTATTCTCAGTATGAGAATCCAGGAGTTGTGGGCACTATGTGGATTTGGATAGAGGGAAGAAGGATGTAAATGATCGAGTAGAAGATCGAGTATGCGACTGAAGGAAGAAGTGTATCGTATAGGCTTGATACTCGATCGTGTAGTAAACGAGTAACTATCGTATAGTAAACTCGATAACTATCATTTACTCTCTCAACAAGCTATTGTATAACTTGAGTCGTGTAGGATGGAGTGAATCTAAAAAACTCTTTTTCTTCTTTATCCCATTTAGCCATAAGCTATATAAAACGACCCACTAAGGTTGTTAATGGGTAAAACGAATTATTAATTATCTCATAATTAATATATTATAAATAAATACAATAACTAATTTATCATATTATATTTATAACCTATAGTTTGAATATTGCATCATATGCAACATATAAACCATAGTTCTTTTTCTCTTTTATGGGATTTAAAATAAATCATATTTATATTAATTCATTCAATCAAATAATGTATCAAATACCTCAAATCAATTATATCTTATATAATTGAACTAATTAAATAAATCATATATACTCAAATTCCCTCTTGTTTATTTGAACATTTCAAACTAACCCAAAAACTGATTCTCAATATGAATCCATTAAGCTACTAAGGGGACCTTATGGACTTGTAGCTTGAAATTTCAATGGTATGTGAAGAACTGACTAAACTCTTTAATCATGATATACATCATTCGTTTACTATCTAGTACTCCACTAAAGATCGACAGCTGCACTCTTCGCACTACAAATATATTTCTGTGTCCATTGGATATAACCAATCAACAATACGATGACCCTTCACAAATCGTTTGTAAGTACAACTAGGCCAAATTGCCGTTTTACCCCTGTAGTTACTTCTAACTCCTTAAGTACCACTGATTCCTTTAATGAACAATATATCATAGTCCCACTATGACTAAACCCTTCTAGGCCACTAGAAGGTGTGGCGCCACATTGTTCAAGCCTCAGAATTAGCCCTTAAGGGAGTAATTTATCTACTTACCCCTGCTTCGAGGAAGAAGTGAATTTTGTCTTGTGTAGTTGAGTTCTAGCTCCCTAATCAGACGAATCCCTAAAGTGGTAGGTTTGAGTCGGCGATCTAGCGACTCGCACATATGCAAATCAAAGGACCCCCTCATAGGCAGGAGTTCACAACTCACTCAGGATTAAGGTCATGTTACCTATGATCATTCTAGTGAAATGAAAGTCACTGTCATGAACGACATTATATAATGAGACTAATTATTTCGTGGTCCGGTCTTATACAAACTCCTTTGTATAGAGTATCCCCACTTGCATGTCTAATACACGAATGATCAGGATCAGACAATTTGTAGCACTTTACAACATTTGTAACACCTGCAAAGCAGGCCACACTCGTAGTGTCACCAGGATAAGGTTTCCTCCTTTGTCCATATACTACAGATCATTTAAGTTATCACTTAAAGCATGATCCACTTGTATTCTCCACATACATGCTTAAGTTACAAAGATAACCAGGGATCTTAGTTTATTGGCTTGTGGTTACTGCAACTAAAATATCTCATATTTCATAGACTGAAGTGAATAAAATATCTCATATTATTACATCACAAATGTTTGTTCATACATGTGTCTACAAACTACAGGACCTTAGAGATTTAGGGTATCAACCCCAGGATGACCATAGGTAACATGACTTTAGTCTTGAGTGAGTTGTGAACTTCTGCCTATGAGGGTGGTCCTTTGATTTATATGGGTGAGAATGGCCAAATCGCCGACTCAACAAGCCTACCATTTTGGGGATTCGTATTATTAGGGAGCTGGGAACTTAGCTATACAAGATGGAATTCACTCCTTCTCCGTAGCAGGGGTAAGAAGATAAATTGCTCCCTTAAGGGCTGATTCCGAGTCTTGAACAATGTGGCGCCACACCTTCTCCTAGCCTGAGAGGGGTTTAGTCATAGTGGGACTATGATCTATTGTTCATTGGAGGGATCAGTGGTACTTAAGGAGTTAGATGTAACTACAGAGGTAAAACGGTAACTTGGCCCAACTGTACTTACGAGCAATTTGTGAAGGTTCATCGTACTGTTGATTGGTTATATTCAATGGACACAAAAATATATCTGTAGTGCGAAGAGTGGAACTGTCGATCTTTAGTGGAGTGCCCGATAGTTAACGGATGGTGATAATGTAATTAAAGAGTTTAATTATTTATTCACGTACCGTTGGAGCTTTAAGCTAACGGTCCATAAAGTCCCCTTGGTAGCTCAAAGAATTTAGTTGAGAATTAGTTTTTGGGTTAATTTGAATTGTTCAAATTAATAAGAGGGAATTTAATTATATATGAGATAATTAAATTGATTCAATTATATATGATATAATTGACATAATGTATTTGATACATTATAGTTTAATTGGAGGAATAAATATTTGAATGTGATTCAAATATATTTTCTATGAAAGAGATTCATAGATGTTAAATTTAATATAAATATGATTTATATTAAATGCCATAAAATAGAGAAAAATAAAGATGATTTATATATTCTGTATGATGCAATATTAAAACTATAGGTTATAAATATAATATTATAAGTTGATTTTCATATTTATTTATATTATTAATTATATGGATAATTAATTCTCTTTTTCTCTCTAACCACCTTAGTAGGAAATTAAGTGGTTTTGTGGCAAATTGGAATAAATAAAATAAGATTTTATTATTCCAAGGAGAAGCTACATACGAATTGTGAAGATTCTAAACGATACATTGAGAGAGCCTATATGATAGTCTCATCGCTTAAATGATTGAAGTAATTCTCTATGTGATAGAGTGTGTTCTTCCTTCAATCGTCTTCCTCCTCCAAACTCCTAAACTCCCTCTTAACCAAAATTGCAAGAGCCCACCACTCCTGGGTTCTCACCCTGAGAAAACCAAGGTCACCAAGTGGTAGAGTCCTTCCTTTTAGTTCAAGTGTTCTGGTTGTTGTTTGTTCGAGGAGAGTTTATTGTTGTTTGAGGAGTTCGAGACAGTTCGAAAGGGATTAACGTGAAGAAGAGTTCTTCAAAGGTATAATCTCTGAACTCTATTTTTTATTCAAAAGTATGTTGTAGTTTTAGTTAAGATACATAATCTGTATGTTTTACTATAAATGTCTATTTTCAATCGAAATGGGATTTGGGCGATCCACTTCACTTATAGGTTCTCTGTAAAATGAGATCCTTCAATTGGTATCAGAACCAGGTTGTGTTCTAATTCCAAATTCCATTTGCTATATTGAAATTGTTTACAGTTTGCTGGGCATTACTTCTTCATTGCGTTTAATCGTTAAATGTATATGGATAGTTTGTTGATGGATGTTCTGGGATCGTTGTCTCTTTTTTAGCTTTCTTTTTGGATTACAAAAGTTAATTTGTAAGGGCCCTTGCATTTTTTGGCATTAATTCTTGCAATCGAGTTTGTATTCGTTTTGTGTTTTGTGTCATTCATGAAGCTTTAGATCGTTGCCCTAATGGTCGCATCGTGTAGCTACAGCGAAACGATCATTTGGATTTGGCTATGCATTCGTGTAGAGTTTTCTGCCCGATCATATAGCATCTACTAAATGATTACATAGCTAATGTTACGAGATTGTGTAGGGTTGTTTACTCGATCGTGTTGCATTGGCTGCATGATCATGTAGGCGCTCGAGGAGTAAACGATCGCACAACATTTGATACTCGACGTAAGGCATGTGTGCTAAATGATCATGTAAACTATCATGCTCATCGCATAGTTTGTAGCTACACGATCGCCTAGTATATGATACTTGGCATATGCTATTCGATCGTGTAGACTATCATGCTTATCACATAGTCGTTAGCTACACAATCGCATGGTATGCGCTACTTTAAGCACACTGTACAATCATGTGGACTTTCATGCACATCGCATAGTCCAAAGCTATGAGATCATTGCTACACGATAGTTTATATTCGACACTCGTTGCTCGACGATCAGAAGATTTGTTACATGATCAAACTGCAAGGCTTCAAGGGGAGCGGTTCAAGACCCGGTTCACCTATTATGAACCGGTGGACTCAGCTTTTGTAATAGTTTAGCCTTTTTCTTTCTGGTTTTTGAGATTTACTA
Source organism: Benincasa hispida (assembly GCF_027475165.1). NCBI lineage: Eukaryota > Viridiplantae > Streptophyta > Magnoliopsida > Cucurbitales > Cucurbitaceae > Benincasa > Benincasa hispida. Next base: position 29,527,109 of record NC_143478.1, read on the forward strand.
TCCCGGTCCAACAACTTTATTTAAATATGCATGTGATATAAGTTTATTATATATACCATAATGTATGTCATATAGTTTTAAAACCCACCATAGGTTATGCATTTATTTTCATGCATCATTTTATATGATAAGAGCTATAATATATTAGTATGCATGATTAAATTACTTAAAGCATGCTCATGCATCATATAGTATAAGAGTTATAATATATGCATGCATTATAGTATATTCGTGCATCATCTATATTATAAATGTTAGAATATGAGGTTGTATGTTGGCATGGAATGTATGCCATAGTTTAGTTCATTACTTGTTTATATAAAAGTTATATATTAGTAATGAATGAACAATGCATGAAGCATGACACTACCTTAGGTTAATTTATAAGTGTTATAAATAACTTATGTATGTCTAGCTAGCAATGTTGGTTGGTTTTAATTGTTTCATTTTTATAAGTGTTATAATTAATGAAATTAGAATTAAAATCAATAATAAAGAGTTTCATGGAAACCTTAGGCTTCTTATAAGATTAGAAATCTAAGTTTAATCTTTTAAATCGGTTTAATAGGATTAAATTGATTCTATTAAAAGATTAAATATGTAACAAATGTATCTATAAGGGACCTTTTGGTTAAGGCTGGTTCTAGCTAGGTTGGGGTACTTAAGTCGATGGAAACGTCGCACCCCACCTGGGAACCTACCTTGAAAGGTGAATTAGATATAGTTGTTACATGCATGCAAATTTGATGAAAGTTTGTTAAAGAGTTTAATAATACTTGAATCAAAGTTATTTAATCATCAAAAGCAAGTGTTGATCTTTTAGCAAATTAAACAAACCACTTAGATAAAATCAGTATCTGGATTTTCTAAGTTAATGAACCCTAGGTAGAACGTTTAGTGGGAGGTAAATGAGGTATATGATATTTCATTTTAACCTTTACACGTTTCTCCCTAGAAGTTCACACCGTGAGATCCATCCTCAGCCTCCAGGCACCATGGGAGTGTCCCCCTATGGATGGCATTTGGGTAGGTCAAGACCAAGGTGAATGGAGAGAATGTTCATAGTAAGTGGGTGCGGGACTCATGTGACAACATATCCCTCGGTCTCTCTCATTAGGTTGGATAAAGTTTTTGTGCATCGCCTCGTGGCATCGTGGGTGTCCCCCTAAAGGATGGTAGTTTTGCACAACTCTTTATTTGATCTCTAGAAATGGATAGGATTGGTTTAGTCTCTTGTTAATAAGCTTTTTCCTAAGTTTGGTTCATTAGGGCGAGACTCTAAGACCTAAAATAAGGGGTTACACTTACACAGAATTGTTAAGGATGTTAACAAATTCTGAACCAAACAATGGTGACTTTTAGATTCAGTTACATGGAGTTGTTTTTGTCTAATGGTTGAGATTGTCTCATTTCAGTGAAAGGGCACTTGATCACCCTACGGTGACTTTTATCCTGCCTCACTGGAGCATCATTACAAAATAGATGTCACTTAGGGTATACAAGACTATTTTACTAAAACTTGATTGGCTTTCTAAAAGTGGTTTAATGCAAGTAGACTTAATTAAGTTTGTTCATTTTTCAGCAATTTAATATGGCTACCGCGACCTTCAGTTTACTTGCTGTCGATAAACTAACTGGCGAGAATTACGCTAGTTGGAAAAACACCATTAATATGATTTTCATCATCGATGATCTTAGGTTTCCCCTTACGGAGGAGAGTCCTCCTATTCCAGCTCCTACTGCTACTCGAACCGTTCGAGACGTGTATGAGCGATGGACATGGGCAAATGAGAAGGCCCGAGCATACATCTTGGCCAACCTTAACGAAGTTTTGGGCAAGAAGCATGAGCCCCTGGTCATTGCACACGAGATCATGGAGTCCCTGCGGGAGATGTTAGGACAACCGTCCATGCAGTTCAAGCATGATGCTCTGAAGTACATCTTTAACTCACGGATGAAAGTAGGGTCATCTGTTCGGGAACATGTTCACAACATGATGGTCCACTTGAACGTGGTTGAGATGAACGGATCAAGCATCGATGAGACCAACCAGGTTAGCATAATTCTGGAATCCTTACCAGAAAGCTTTCTTCATTTCATTAGCAATGCTATTCTGAACAAAGTTGACCACAACCTTACAACTCTACTCAACGAGTTGCATGTAAAGCATGTTGTAATTTCATTTTATGCATAGCCTGTATGTTTCTGTTTCTTGATTGCAATTGTTTATGTTCAAATACGATTAGAATTTGGAACGATCATTCCGCTGCTCATGGAAATCCTCATGTCCGATTACCTTCAATTGGTATCAGAGCCAGGTAGTTCTAATATTCCAAATTTCATTTCTGTTTTGAACTTCTTTTATAATCGTGGTGGGTTTTCTGCATTGCGCTTAATTGTTAAATGCATTTGTTGATGGCATTGATGAATGTTTATGGGTTTAATTGTCTCTTTTTAAAGCTTTCTTTAAATTACAAAGTGTTAATTTGTAAGGGCCCTTATGTTTTGGGGCAGAAATAACATGCAATTGAGTATGTAATTCAAAGTGTTTGAGTTAGTGGAGCCGTTTGTGGTGAAGTTTCGAAGCATGGAGATGCGATTCTCAACGAAGAAGAAGACCAAGAGTTGGTCGTTGATAATGGGAAGAAATGCACGTTATCATAGTGCTAAGTTCTTAAACAATGTTGGATTGTGTTTTTGAAATACATTACTTTGCGTCCATTAAGCATCAATGTTGTAATATTGCGGTCGCATGCGTTCAGCGCATTGGAACAGTTGACTTTTGTATTTTTGTCCAGAATATGCGTCAACGCAATGCAAAGATTTCGATCATAAGAATTCATTGATCAAGTGCAACTTTACCGCAAGGCTTTGCGTTGATCGTGCTCGTAAACATTCGTCCGAGAAGGATCACCGCAACTTGATCAGCGCAACATGGTGGGCGCATCTGGGTGAAAGGCCAATTAAGAGCGATGGGACAGAAAGCTAATGACAGTTGAATCCAAATTAAGAAGACAGCCGATAACGGTCACGAAGTACATTAAGCTTTATCGATGATAATTATTCGGCGCGTCAATCAGGAATTAAAGCTGTCCCATCTATACAACCGGGAGAGAGAAGCTGTCTTTCACCATTGATGCTCTATAAATACCAAGTGCATTCTTCAGAAAAGGGGTTCATCACTTTTACAATCTTTTGTTCCACAAGTTCACGCCTCTGTCCATAGTTTTCTTTCATTTTAAGACGGATGCGAGGGAGAAACTTGTGTCGGTAGATCGTTCCGGTAAGCTTGGGAGAGCGCCGAAAGCTTCAAAGATAGAGGAGGGTCGACGCCTGCGGAAGCGGGAATATCTTTAGATCAGAATTGAGATTCTAATGTAAAAAGCCTCGGTCAGCAAGGAATTGCTACCAGGCTCTCTACCTTAAACTTCCGTTGGAATTTTGTATTCAACTCATTTATAAGAATGAAATTTCTTTCTCTATATCTGTTCACTCTCTGTGATTCACGCATGAGTAGCTAAATCAATTGAATGGGTTGAGAAGCATTTAGCTAGCACAACTAAGGAATCTTCATTCTTTGTGATTATCTTGTTTATATATGCTTTATTCGTCCATTAGGGATACTCGGGAGGGTAGTCTAAGGACAAGATCTAGACTTGGATAGGTCAGGTCAGAATCTAGGCTCGGGAGAGTCAGATTAGAACGGCAATGCGGACTCGACTCAGGATGAGGATTCCACTTTGAGCACTATTTGTTATCAACGCATCGCATGCATCCTAGAGATAGGGTACGATTGTATGCGATCACCTTGCTTTCATACATTTTGCATCATCGCATAAGATATGTCAAAAAGAGACTTAGGAATAAGCTCTATAGACACTTTGCATTCAACACATGCTTCCTAGATTTAGGAGCGTCACATTTACATTGGAAAATGACTTGCTGTGCATGGTAGTAACATGATCGCATAGTCTGATGCATTCCCGAGTAACGCTAGCTAAAGATCTTCTCAACCCGTTCTTCGCATACTCATTGCATCTATCAAGCAATTGTCTTTTCTCAAATCCGCCGCATTTATTTAGTTCTTTTTTTTCATCAATGCAAACAACAAACCAAACACTTTATTTATTTACTCGGTTACTGCAAAGTTTTCATCAAAATTACCAACGCAATCTATTTTCACAAGTCCTTGTGTTCGACCTTGGACTTACCAGGAAACTTAGACGAATTTCCACTTGAATTCTACTGGCGAAACTTGAATGCACAATGCAATTCTATCAATGCATATCATCCATATTTCCACTTCATAAAATACCGCATCATTCGTGTCGTGTAGTCTTAGGTAAACGATCGTTGGGATTTAACTAAATGATCATGTAGATTTTTCTTTGCCATCGTGTAGTATTACTAAACGATCGTTTAGCTAGGGTAAAATGTTTGCTCTATCGCGTAGTGTTGGTTGCCCGATCACGTAGACGCTGAAGGTAGACGATCGAGTGGGAGCATTTGATGTTCATCGTTTAGAAAAAGGCGCACACTAAATAATTGTGTAGTTAGCGTCCTCACCTCATAGTCACTAACTACACGATCACGCGGTATACGATATGAAGGCGCTCGCTCAGTGATCGTTTAGACGATTGTACTACACCGTATCGTTTTCATTTAGACGATCGTTTAGAAAATGCGTTAAGCGGAGTGCGCTGCACAATCGCGTACCTCATGCTTCATCGCATAGTAAAAACACGATCGTTGCTCAACGATCGTTTAACTCTGGAAGCATAGGTAAATGATTGAGTAAAGAGTTTGCACTTTCGTGTAGAGGATCGTGGGGTATTTTGGTACATGATCAGTGGAGACGCAAACTTCGACCGGACAGTTCAAGACCTGGTTTGCCTATTTGAACCAGAGACTCTTTGTTTTTGTAATAGTTAGCTTTAGTTTTTTGAGGATTTGAGGTAATTTCTCCCGGTTCATCAACATTTGTTTAATATACATGAGATTTATGTGGTTTATATGGCATAATGTATAACATACAGATTTGAAACCCACCTTAGGTGATGCAATTATTCATGCATCATGTATTATAAGTGTTATAATATGGCATGATGAAATTACAAGAAAGCATGTGCATGCATCATGAAATATAAGAGTTATATTTTTGCATGCAGTAAGCATATTCCTACATAATCTTTATATTATAAGCGTTGTAGTATAAGGGTGAATGGAAGCATGTTTTTGTTTGGTTCATTGCTATTTTGTAGAAGTGTTATATAAAAAGGTAGCAGTGAATGAATGATGCATGGAGCAGGACAGTTAGGCTGTTTGTAAAAGTTATGAATGTCTTGTATGTGTCTACTTTGCGTTGTGTTTGGTTTTGGTTGTTTCTGGTTATATGTGTTATAAAGGAAATTAGAACTAAAATCGATAAGAAAGAGTTGCATGCGGACTTAGGGTGAACTCCTGTTTTAAAAGGGTTTAAAAATTAGATTGAGATAGACCTAAGTTCAAAGGTTTTAATGGGATTAGCAACCTAGTTTCATCTTTGTAAAGGGGTTTAATAGGATTAAATTGATTGGCATAAAAGATTAAAATTGTATTAAATCTATCTATAAGGGACCTTTTGTCTAAGGCTGGGGTACTTAGGATGACCGAAATGGAACACCCTTACCTTGGATCCTACTTGGAAAGGTGAATTAGATAGATTTTCTGTAAGCATGCGATAGTTGGTCAAGACTCCGTTAAAGAGTTTAATGGATAATGATCAAAAGTTGTTAAACTATCCAAGGTAAATGTTACTCTTGGGCAAACCTAAAAAGTGATTTAGTTAAAATCCTTAGTCATTTTTTTTCTAAGTAAACTAAACCCTAGGTTATAAAATACTCAGTGGGAGGAAGAGATGTATCTGATATGTCAATGATTCCACTCACGTTTCTTCCTGAATGTTCATGTCGTGAGATTCATGCTTAGCCTTGTGGTGCCCTGGGACCATCCCCCTTCGGATGATGTTTGCATGAGTCAATATCAAGGTGAACGAAGAGAGTGCTTATAGTAAGTGGGTGAAGGGTATGTGTCAACACGTCCTACGGTCTCTATCATTGGTTTACACCGTGAAATCATTCTGTACTCCCTCGTTGCACCCTGAGAGCGTCCCCCTTCTGATAGATTTTGTGCAGTTGGTCAAGATCGAGGTGAACTCCAGAAATGGATAGGGTCACTCTAGTTTTTGCCGCAGTCAGATTTTTTCCCTTCGGATTGGCTGCTTGGAGTGGAACTCTAGGGCCTAAAATGACGGGTCACACTTACAGGAAACTATTAAGTAAGTTAATGATTTCTTGACCAAATCAATGATGGCTAGTCGTTATAGGAGCAAGAGTTGTTCTGGTATTAATGGCTGGTTGAGAATTTCTCAATTCAGAGGAGGGATAATTGACCTCCCTTCGCCGGCTTTTGTCCTAAACCTTTGAAGTGTCATTGCGAAACTAGATGTCACATGGGGTTCGTGTTAGTTTTGCTAACCTTATTGGATGTTGTATGTTTTTTCAATGGGTATTTGCTTAAAACCTAACGTAGGTCAATGTGTTTTTGTTTTCAGTAGCATTGTTTGTATTTTCGTTTAATGCCTCAAATTTGACCGGTTACATGCAGTGGAAAAATTCTTGTAAAACATATTTCGTGGTAAACGACCTCGAATTCGTCGTGGTTGAGGAATGTCCTCAAGTCCCGACCTTTGATGCACCGTGAAGTGTTCATAATGCATATGAGGTGGGGATGAAGGCTAATTCATTGGCCTGAATTCACATATTGGCTAGCATACCTGATGTTTTAGCCAAAAGGGTTGAGAACATGGTCAATGCACGTGAGATCATGGACTCGTTGCAATATTTGTTCGAACATTAGTTCTTACTTTTCGAGCACAAAGGGATGGAAGATTAAACCAGTAGTGTCAGTTCCCAAGTTAAACTTCTGGAAGAGAAAGCAAGTGATGCTGACTCTGTTACAATTCATAAAAGAAAAGTGTTCTCTAACATGAAACTTGGAGTTTATTTAGGTTCTGATACTGATACCATTACTCTCCAAAAGAGGAGGATTTCTCAAGACAGTAAATCTGATTTATTGGTCTTTGAGACGTGTTTGGTAGAGAATGATGATTCTGCCTAGATCCTTGATTCAGGTGCTACTAATCACGTGAGTTCCTCTTACCTAGGATTCTTCCTGGAAAACGTTGCCACAGGGAGAGATGAATCTTCGGGTCGATATTGGTGAGGTTGTTTCAGTTGTTGTTGTAGGCAGACTGAAGTTATTTTTGGACAAGAAATGTTATCTGTTATTGGATAATGTTTTCATAGTTCGTCATATCAAGAGGAACTTAATCTCGATTTCTTGTTTCATTGAATAAGGTTATACCGTCTCTTTTTCTGAGAATATAGTGTTTTTTTCAAGAATGAAATGGAGATATATTTTGGTTTGATGGAAAGTAACTTATGTACTAAGGTCGTTAGTCATAAAAGCCTTGTTTAACACTGAAATGTTCAGTACGACAACAATAGCTAAAAGACCAAAGGTTTCTCCTAAGGAAAACGCCCATCTTTGCATCTAAATTTAGGTCACATCAACTCAATAGGATTGAGCAGTTGGTGAAAAGTGGACTTTTAAAGAGTTTAGAAGAAAACTCCTTGCTCATGTATGAATCATGCCTCGAAGGCAAGATGACCAAACGACCTTTTACTGGAAAAGTTTATAGAGCGAAGAAAGCCTTGAAGCTTGTAAATTCTGACCTCTGTGGTCCAATGAGTGTTAGAGCTCGAGGTGGGCATGAATATTTCATCTCTTTTATAGAAGATTATTCAAGGTTTGGGTATCTCTACCTAATACAACATAAGTCTGAAGCCCTTGAAAGGTTCAAGAAGTATAAGGTTGAAGTTGAAAACTTATTAGGTAAGAAGATAAAAACTCTAACATCTGATCATGGTGGAGAGTATATGGACCTCCGATTCCATTACTATATGATAGAACATGGGATTGCATCCCAACTCTCGGCCTTAGGTACACCTCAGTAGAATGGTGTATCAGAAAGGAGAAATAGGACCTTGTTGAACATGGTTCAGTCTATGATGAGTTATGCTCATCTTCCAGACTCATTTTGGGGTTTTGCAGTGGAGACTGCATGTTACATTCTGAATAACGTTCCCTCGAAAAGTGTTTCTGAAACACATTTTGAGTTGTGGAGAGGCCATAAAGGTGGTTTACGCTAGTTCAGGATTGGGGATGTCCGACCCACATGCTTGTGACTCACTCGAAGAAGTTGGAACCACAGTCAAAAGTTTGCCTTTTTGTAGGCTACCCTATGGAATCGAGGGGAGGATACTTCTATGATCCGGGTGAGAACAAAGTGTTTGTTTCTACGAATGCTATCTTCTTGGAAGAAGACCACATCCGGGATCATAAAGCACAAAGTAAGCTTGTTTTACATGAGATATCTAGTGAGACTGAGACTATTGAGGGTTCAACAAGAGTTGTTAAACAGACTGTCAGATCAATAAATGTTGTAGAAGTCGATACATCTAGTTAACCAGCTCAAGAATTGAGATTGCCTTGACGTAGTGGAAGGGTTATGAACTCACCGGTTCGTTACATGGGTTTGATTGAAGCCCATAACGTCATTTCTAATGATGGGGTCGAGCATCCATTGTCTTCTAAGAAAGTAATGGAGGATGTTGCCAAGGTTGAATGGATTAAAGCCATGATCCAGGAGATGGAGTGTATGTACTTCAATAATGTCTGGAGCTTGTGGATCTGCCTGATTGGGTAAGACCTATAGGGTGTAAGTAGATCTATAAACGAAAGAGAGGTGTAGATAGAAAGGTGCAAACCTTTAAGGCTAGACTCATGGCAAAGGATTATACCCAGGTTGAGGGAGTGGACTATGTGGAAACTTTCTCACCTGTTGTCACACTCAAGTCTATCATTATGAGACATGGAAAATGGACGTCAAGACTGCCTTTGTTAATGGTAATCTTGAGGAGACCATGTACATGACAAAACTTGAAGGGTTCGTAGTTCCAAATCAAGAGCAAAGAGTTCACAAGCTTAATAGGTCCATTTATGGGCTTAAACAAGCGTCTAGATCATGGAACATTAAATTTGACAGTACAGTCAAGTCGTTTGGCCTTGATTAGAACGTCGATGAGCCTTGTGTCTACAAAAAGATCATCAACTGCTCAGTAGCTTTCTTGGTACTGTATGTGGATGATATCCCACTAATTGGAAATGATGTAATATTTCTGACTGACATTAAAAAGTGGCTAGTTGCCTAGTTCCAAATGAAAGATTTGGGTGAGGTATAGTATTTTCTAGGGATCCAGATCATTCGAGATTGTAAGAACAAGAAGTTAGCCTTGTCTCAGGCATCATACATTGATCAAATGTTGATCAGGTACAGAATGTAGGATTCCAAGAAGGGTTTGTTACCCTTCAGGTATGGAATCGTTTTGTCTAAGGATCAATGTCCTAAGATACCTCAAGAGGTTGAGGAAATGAGACGTATTCCCCATGCTTCAGCTTTAGGAAGCTTAATGTATGCAATGTTGTGTACCAAACTCGACACTTGCTATGCATTAGGGATTGTTATCCGTTATCAGTCCAATCAAAGATATGTTCACTGGACGGCGTTCAAAATGATCCTTAAGTATCTTCGGAGAACGAGGGACTACATGCTCGTGTATGGAGATAAGGATCTGATCCTTACTAGATACACAGACTCTGACTTTTAGACCGATAAATATTCTCGTAAATCGACATCGGGGTCGTGTTCACTCTAAATGGAGGGGCTGTAGTGTGGCGAAGCATCAAGCAAGGATGCATCACAGACTCCACTATGGAAGCCGAATATATAGCCGCTTGTGAAGCAGCTAAAAAGGCTGTTTGGCTGAGGAAATTCCTTTCAGATTTGGAAGTTGTTCCAAATATGGATTTGCTTATCACTCTCTATTGTGATAACAGCGGGGTTGTGGCAAATTTAAAGGAACCTCGGAGTCTTCATCAGGGAAAGCATATAGAGCGAAAATACCACTTGATCAGGGAAATTGTGCATCGCGGTGATGTGATAGTCACGAAGATTGTGTCAGAGCACAACATTGTTGATCCATTTACAAAGGCTCTCACGGTTAAAGAGCTCAAGGGTCACTTGGAGAGTCTGGGTTTGTGGGACATGCGGCATTTTGTCTAGGGAAAATGGGAGATGATACTGAAGTATGCCCTAGTTTATTGTATATTGTACTTGTATTTATCAAGTATTGTACATTCGTCTCCCGAGGCATTAGGGCAAGTGGGAGATTTTTGGGATTGGTGTCCTAATTATCCTGGAGTCTCGTAGTTTGTAATCTATACACATTGTTATGAATAAAATAACAGTTATTTTATCTGGCATTTAGTTATATCCAATAAATAAAGCTTCATGGTTATTGTATGTAAACTTAAGCATGTAATGAGATATACAAGTGGATCATGCCTTAAGTGATAACCTAAAAGGTCTGTAGTATAAGGATTAAGGTGGGATACCTGATCTTGGTGACACTACGGATACGGTCCACTTTGTAGAGGTTTGCAAATGTTGTGAACTACTATAGAAGGTAGATCCTAAGCATTTATGTGGAGACATGCGAGCGGGGGTGTCCTATACAAAGAGTTGGTATAAGATCGGACCACGAGATGATTCGTCTCTGTATATAACGCCGTCGATACTGGAGACTTACATCTCACCTAAATGACCATAGGTGACATGACCTCAATCCTCAATGTTTTGGGAACTCCTGCCTTTGAGGACGGTCCTTTGATTAGTATGAGTGAGAGTGGCCAGATTGCCAACTCAACATTCCTAACTTTTTGGGGATTTGTCTGATTTGGGAGCTGAGAACTCAGTTACACAAGATGGAATTCACTCCTTCCCCAAAGCAGGGGTAAGTAGATAGACTGCTCTCTTAAGAGCTGATTTCGGTTCCTCAAAATAATAGCTACAGCTTCTCTTTGGAAGAGAGGACTTAGTCATAGTAGGACTATGTCTTATGTTCGTTAGATGGATCAGTGGTACTTAAGAAGTTAGATGTAACTACAGGGGCATAACGATTATTGGCCCAACTGTTCTTATGAACGATCTATGAAGGGTTATCGCACTTTTGATTGGTTGATATGAACACATAATATATCTGTAGTAAGGAGAGTTCAATTTTCGGTCTTTAGTGGAGTGCCTGGCAGTTAACAGATGGTGGATCCTGTGACTAAAGAGTTTAGTCAGTTATTCACGTACCATTGGAGCTTCGAGCTACAGGTCCATGAAGTCCCCTTGGTAGCTTGGTTACAATTGAGGATCAATTCTTGGTGTTGATTTGAAATGTCCAAATTGATAATAGGTATTTTGATTATATATGATATAATCGGTATGATGTATAAGATACATCTAATGGAGGATTGATGTAAATGAGACATTAAGTACCATAGAATAGAAAATACCATTGAAGCTTCAAGCTCCATAAGGTCCCCTTGGTAGCTCAATGGATTCAAGTTGAGAATCAGTTCTTGGTGTTGATTTGAAATGTTCAAATTAATAAGAGGTAATTCGATTATATATGATATGACCGGTATAGTGTATGAGATACATCAAATGGAGGATTAATGTAAATGAGATTTACATAAAGTACCATGAAATAGAGAAAGAGCTATGGTTTATATGTTTTATGAGATGAAATATTAAAACCATAGGTTGTAAATATAGTATGGTAAGTTGATAATCATATATATTTATAATAATATTAATTATTCGATAATTATCTCTTTTTCTTTAATAACCAATTGAATGGGAGGTTATCGGTGGTTTCATGGTAATTGTTAGATAAAAGGGAAAATGTATTCCTAAATTTATTATGATTGAGATTTTGCATTCTCAAAAAGACTCATGTTGGCTGTCAAGTGAATGAGATTCACTAAATGATAGCTGAAGAAGAGACTATACGATCGTGGAGTGACACTACCTGATAGTCACTCAGCTGGTTGATAGTTAAATGATCACGGAGCTTCTTCTAAATGATTGGGCATCATCTATACGATAGACTTGTCATCTCCCACTTGCTCAATCGTTTACACGATTGTTCTTCCTCCGGACTCTTCCTCTAACCAAGTCCACACAGAGCCTACACGCCTGGATTCTCACACCGAGAATACCAAGGTAGTCATTGTGGTAGTGTCGTACTCAACTGGACATAATGAGGTCGTTCACTGTGTTCGTGGTCTTGGAGATCTTTGTGTTCGTGGTCGCTGTGATTTTACTGTGTTACGGTTGAAGTGTTCAAGCATTCGTGATTATTGTCTTGCTGGTTGAACAAGCATTCGTGACCAATGGTGTTGAAGATGAGTCTTCAAAGGTATGTATAATTCTATCCCTTGATCTTATGTAAAGCATGCTGCAATTTCATTTTGTGCATAGTCTGTATGTTTCCGTTTCTTGATTGTAATTTTTTATTTTCAAATACGATAGGAATTTGAAACGATCATTCCGCTGCTCATGGAAATCCTCATGTCCGATTTCCTTAATTGCAAAATTTCCAATCTTTGCTGAAAAGCAAAGAGAAGAAGGGTGAAGTAAATGTTGCTTCATCATCCAAAAAGTTCTACAAAGGTTCGACCTCTAGAACTAAGTCTGCACCTTCTTCCTCTAGCACTAGAAAGTGGAAGAAGAAGAAGCATGGTGAGAAGAAGGCGCCTGCTAACCCACAACCTACTGTTCCAAAAGATAGACCACCAGTGAAGATTGACAAGGAAAAATGTTTCCATTGCAACCAGGATGGGCACTGGAAAAGAAACTGCCCCAGATATTTGGCAGAAAAGAAAAAAGCCAAATAAGGTAAATGTGATTTACTAGTTTTGGAAACTTGTTTAGTGGAGAATGATGATTCTGCCTAGATTATTGACTCTGAGGCCACTAACCATGTTTGTTCTTCATTTCAGGGAATTAGTTCCTGGCAGTAGCTTGTTGCTGGTGAGATGACAATGCGAGTTGGAATTAGGCACGTCATCTCAGCTGTGGCAGCGAGAGGTCTCCAGTTGACTTTACAGAATAAATTTCTCATTCTGAATGATGTATATGTAGTTCCCGGTTTAATGAGGAACTTAGTTTCTGTAAAGTGTTTACTAAAATGTAAATATCAACCCTTTTTCTCTTTTAATAAAGCTTTTATTACAAAGAATGATGTTGATATTTGTTCTGCACAACTTGAAAGTAATTTGTATGTGCTAAGGCCATTGGCAACAAAAACCCTCCATAACATAAAGATGTTTAAAACTGTCATAATTCAAAATAAATGACTTAAAATTTCTCCTAAAGAAAATGCCCAACTTTAGCACCTAAGATCAGGATACATTAATCTCAATAGAATTGAGAGGTTGGTGAAAAATGGACTTCTAAGCGAGTTAGAAGAAAATTCTTTACCTTTGTGTGAGTCATGTCTTGAAGGCAAAATGACTAAAAGGCCTTTTACTGGAAAATGTCATAGGGCCAAAGAACATCTAGAGCTAGTGCATTCAGACCTTTGTGGTTTGATGAATGTAAGAGCCAGGGGAGGTTATGAATATTTCATCACTTTTACTGATGATTATTCAATGCATGGGTACGTTTATTTACTGCAACTGAAGTTTTAGTCTTTTGAAAAGTTCAAAGAATTCAAGGCTGAAGTTGAAAATGCATTAAATAGGCGCGACCTCCCTTCAGAAAGTATTTGCATGGGTCAATACCAAGGTGAATAGGGAAATTATTCATAGTAGGTGGGAGAAGGACACATGTCAATGTATCCTATGGTCTTCTTCATTAGGTTGCACCATGAGATTCCTATGGTCCGTCTGTGTAGCGTTCTGAAGCGACCATCCTTTTGAAGGGCCTGATCATAGGGTTCAAAATAACGAAAACTTCAGTAATGGATAGGGTTTCTAAGGTTAATCTTCAACATGCGACACATCAGAGTAAGAAATTTAATGCACCTTATCAGCACAATCGTTAGTAAGAGAAGAAAAGTTGCATCTGAATGTCTATAAATATACCATGAAATTGTGAAGCAAACATACGAGAGAAATAGACAGAAAACTCTATAAAACTCCACTTCTCTTTCAACCATTTGTAAACCTTAAGGGAAAACTTAAGAATCACCTCTGGAGGTAGAAGAGGAAGTCCATTTCCAACACTCCTAGTGAAACAGTCATTGATAAAATCGGAGAAAGCAAAAAAAATGCACACCGCAGCTTATTTCTCTATCCTCATTTCCTATCTTAGTATATTTATATTGTATAAACGTTGAAAGACTTCTTTCCTCAGTATGCATACATATTCAATTCATCTCTCATCCATCTTTTCTATTTTCATTATGAGTAACAAAACCATTTATGGATTAAGCATTTAGCTAATATGAACTAAGCAATATTTAAACTATGCGTTCTACTTGTTTTATGCATACTTATTGAAATGCTTGAATAACTCAAGAGATTATTCTAAGTTGATTAAATCTAGGTTCAAAAGAACTAGAGAATTAGAACTCATAAAACAAGAAGAGAGGTTCTTTAGAAATAAAGAAATATCTTGTGCAACATACATTCATCGTATGCATCCTAAAAATAGGATATTGTAGCTATGTACACTGAAAGATGTAGGTTATATTTTTTATTGCACTGCTTGAACGCATGATTTATATATTGTTTAGAGACTGTTAGTGAATATTCTTCTCGAGCCTACCATCTCTCATTTGTATTTCACATTAATCGCATACACTGTTTCACATTAAGTGTAAATCTCATCGCATCCATTACTAAAATTAATCTTAGCATTAGAATAGTATCAAACCCATCGCCCGTTTAGTGTTCAAATTATGTCAAGATCATAACATTAGTTGTCAATGCATTCACAAGAAAGTAATCCCTGAGTTTGACCTTGGACTCACCATGACTCTAGTTGAGTTTATACTTGTGTTTAAATAGATAAAACGGTGCATTAGAATCCAATATTCAACATCCATTTCATCACATGGTATGAACGTACCACATGACCTGAATCCTGAGTGAGTTGTGAACTCCTACCTGTGTAGGCATTCATTTAATTTGTATTGGTGAGAGTGGCTTGTTTGCCCACTCAATATGCCTACTATTTTTGGGATTTGTCTGATTAGGGAGCTGGGAACACAGCTACATAAGACGGAATTCATTCCTTCCTTGACGTCGGGGTAAGTAGATAAATTGCTCCTTTTAGGGTTGATTTTGGGGCTTGAACAATGTTGTGTCACACCTTCTTCTGGCTGGAGATGGGTTTGGTCATAGTTGGACTATGACTTATTGTTCATTAGAGGGATCAGTGGTACTTAAGAAGTTAGATGTAACTATATGGACAAAACTATAATTTTGGCCCAATTGTACTTACAAGAAATTTGTGTAGGGTCATTGAACTATTGTCTGGTTATATCCAATGGATACATTAATATATTTGAAGTGCGAAGAGTGCACTTGCCGGTCCTTAGTTAAGTGACCAGCAGTTAATGGAAGTTTGGTAATTTAAGTAAAGGAGTTTAATTAATTATCCAAGTACCATTGGAGCTTCAATCTATAAGTCCATAAGGTCCCATCTGTAGCTCAACAGGGATTATTGAGAATTAATTTTGGATTAATTTGAATTGTTTAATTAATTGAGGGATTAATTATATATGATATAATTAACATAACGTATTTGATACATTATAATATAAAGTTTACTTGAAAGGATATAAATATTTGAATATGATTCAAATATTAATTATATGAATTGGATTCACATATTCAATATAAATTTGGTTTATATTAAATTTCATGTATTATTGAGAGAATTCTAACTATAGGTTATATTGTATTTGATACAATATAAAAACTATAGGTTACGTGTTATATTCGATATAACATATAGTTTAATGTATAATACATGATAAGTTGGTTATCATATATGTATACTAAATGTTATTTCATTTAGTCTTGTTTTATGAATTAAAATTAAATGAGGGAGTTATGAAAATAACTCCCTCCCTATTCCTCTATATCCATCGGGGGGAAGATGGAAGTTATGGTATTTTCATCTTCTTCCCAATAGATACATAGATGGTCTGTGATATTCCAGTGAAGAACTCTCCCAGTGTAAAGCTTCTTCTCTTTTAAAATTTTTCCTTTCCTAAAAAACTATTAGAGAAGCCCACAACTCTCTCTATAATTCTCAACCTCTAAGGAGAAAACAGAAGGTTCTTTTGTGGTGGTGGTCATTTTGGGTGTTGTTGTTTCTGTTCATAATCCAAGGAGATTAAAGTGTTCGTGACCAATTATAAGGGAATACGTGAAGATTTATGACTTCAAGCGTTGTAAATCTAAACCCTATTTTCTTCCTTTTTGTTGTATTCTTGTGCATGCTATAATTTATCTTTGTAAAATGCATAATAGGGTGAATTTTATTTTTCACTGTAAATTTGAAATTGGGAAATGATCTTGCTTCTATCTAAGGTTTTCACAAACCTTCACTTACAAGAAACACAAGGCCATAATCACTGCTTGTCAGATCATGGAGTTTCTCCAGAAGATGTTTAGACAACTGTCCTTTTAGATCAGCTATGAAACCCTTAAGTGCATTTATAATGCATGGATGAAAGAAGGTCAGTCAGCGAGAGAACATCTTCTCGATCTAATGGTCCACTTCAATGTCGTTGAGAAGAATGTCATGGTCATCGATGAGAAGAGTCAGATGTTGATCAAATATTCGATGCAGAACTCCAAGAGGGACCCATTGCCTTCCAGGCATGGAGTTACAATGTCTAAGGAATAGTGTCCTGAGACACCTCAAGAAGTTAAGGAAATGAGTCGGGTTCCCTATGCATCTGCCCTGGCCAGTTTGATGTATGCGATGTTATGTATTAGACTTGACATCTGCTATGCAGTGGAGATAGTCAGTCGATAACAATCTAATCTAGGATATGATCATTAAACAGCCGAACATCCCCAAGTATCTACGGAGAACAAAGGACTACATATTTGTGTATGGTTCTAAGGATTTGATCCTTACAGGATACACAGACTCTAATTTTCAGGCTGATAGGGATTCTCGAAAATCCACTTCAGGATCAGTGTTCATTCTTAATGGAGGGGTTGTAATATGGTGAAGCACCAAGTAGGGGTGCATCGCAGACTCCACCATAGAGGCTGAGTATGTAGTGGTTTGTACAGCTACTAAGGAGGTCATTTGGCTCAGGAATTCCTAACTGATCTGGAAGTTATTCCAGATATGTCAAAGCCCATCATACTTTATTGTGATAATAGCGGTGTTGTGGCTAATTTCTGTGAGCCTAGAAGTCATAAGCGCGGAAATACCATATCATCCGAGAGATTGTACATTGAGGGGACATGATTGTCACGAAGATAGCTTCAGAGCACAATGTTGTTGATCCGTTTATGAAGGCCCTCACGGCTACAGTATTTGAGGGTCACCTGCAAAGTATGGGTATATGGGATCGACAACGGCTGGACTAGGGCAAGTGAGAGATCTTGTACTGGGCGCATGTTATGCCCTAGTTTATTGTTTTGTGTACTTATAATTTGATTATCTTGTATACCCCACTAGCTTTAGGACAAGTGGGAGATTGTTGGGATTGATACCCTAAAACTCGTAGGGTCTTATAGTTTATAAACCTTGTACGAACAAACTTCTCTGTGATTAGTAATATTTGATATTTTATTCACTTTATCTATGAAATATATGATATTTTAGTTGCATCAACCACAAACTAATAAACTAACATCCAAGGTTATCGTTGTAACTTAAACATGTATGTGGAGACATACAGGTGGATCATGTTGAGGTGATAACTTAAATGTAGTATATAGATAAGGCTGAGTACCTTATCCTAGTGACACTACGAGTATGGCTCACTTCATAGATGTTACAAATTTTGTAAAGTACTACAAATGATGATCCTAATCATTCATGTATTAGACATGCGAGTAGGGATATTCTATATAAAGGAGTTTTTATAATACTGGACTATGAAATGTTTAGTCTCATAACACCGTTCATAATAGAGACTTTCATTTCACTAGAATGACCATAGGTAACATGACCTTAATCCTAAGTGAGTTGTGAACACCTACCTATGAGGGCGGTTCTTTATTTGTATGGGTGAAAGTGGCTAGATCGCCGATTCAACAAGCCAACCATTTTGGGTATTCGTTTGATTGGGAGCTGGGAACTCAGCTACACAAGATGGAATTCACTCTTTCTCCGAAGCAGGGGTAAGTAGATAAATTGCCCCCTTAAGGGCTAATTGTGAGTCTTGAACAATGTGGTGCCATACCTCTCCTAGCCTGATAGGGGTTTAGTCATAGTGGGACTATGATCTATTGTTCATTTTAGGAATCAGTGGTACTTAAGGAGTTAAATGTAACTACAAGGGCAAAACGGTAATTTGGCCCAGCTGTACTTACGAGCAATTTGTGAAAGGTCATCGTACTGTTGATTGGTTATATCCAATGGATAAAGAAATATATTTGTAGTACGAAGAGTGCAACTGTCGGTCTTTAGTGGAGTGCCCGACAGTTAATAGATGGTGGATAATGTAATTAAAGAGTTTAATTATTTATTCTCGTACTGTTGGAGCTTCAAGCTACAGGTCCATAAGGTCCCCTTGGTAGCTCAAAGGATTTAGTTAAGAATCATCTTTTGGGTTAATTTTAACTGTTCAACTTAATAAGATGGAATTTAATTATATCTGATGTAATTAAATTGATTCAATTATATATGATATACTTGACATAATGTATTTGATACATCATAGTTTAATTAGAGGAATAAATATTTGAATGTGATTCAAATATATTTTCTATGAATGAGATTCATAGATGTTAAAATTAATATAAATAAGATTTATATTAAATGTCATAAAATAGAGAAAAAGAACTATGGTTTATATATTGTATATGATGCAAAATTAAAACTATAGGTTATAAATATAATATGATAAGTTGGTTATCATATTTATTTATATTATTATTATATGGATAATTAATTCCCTTTTTCTCTCTAACCACCTTAGTGGGAAGTTAAGTGGTTTTGTGGCAAATTGAAATAAATAAAATAAGATTTTATTATTCCAAGGAGAAGCTACACACGAATTATGGAGATTGTAAACGATACATTGAGAGAGCCTATATGATAGTCTCATCGCCTAAATGATTGAAGTAATTCTCTACGCGATAAAGTGTGTTCTTCCTTAATCGTCTTCCTCCTCCAAACTCCTAAACTCCCTCTTAACCAAAATAGTAAGAGCCCACCACTCCTGGGTTCTCATCTCAAGAATACCAAGGTCATCGAGTGGTAGAGTCCTACCTCTTTTGGTTCAAGTGTTCTGGTTGCTATTTGTTCGAGGAGGGTTCAATGTTGTTCCGGGGTTCGAGATAGTTCAAGAGGGATTAACGTGAAGAAGATTTCTTCAAAGGTATAGTCTCTTAACTCTATTTCTTATTCAAAAGCATGTTGTAGTTTTAGTTAAGATACATAATTTGTATGTTTTACTATAAATGTTTATTTTCAATCGAAATGGGATTTAAACGATCCACCGTAGGGAAAAAGCAGATTAGGATAATTGACTAAAGCGATCTTATCCTATACAAGAGATCAGATAAAGAGTCATGCAAAACTATCATCCTTTAGGGGGGACACTCCCAGGGTGCGTCGAGGCGATGCACAAAACATATCCAACCTAACGAGAGAGACCGTGGGATATGTTGTCACACGTCCCACTCCCACTTACTCTGAACATTCTCTTCATTCACCTTGGTATTGACCTACCCAAACACCATCGTCTAGGGGGACATTCCTAGGGTGCCTTAAGACCAAGGATAGATCTCATGATGTGAACATTAGGGATAAATGTGTAGTGGTTTAAGTGAACTATCATATATCCTGAGTACGTCCCATTGAATGTTCTACCTAGGGATTCATTAACTTAGCTAATCCGACTACTAATTTTATCTAAGTGTGAGTTTAATTTGCTCAAAAACAACTCTTGTTTTTTATAATTAAATAAGTTCGAATCAAGTCCCATTAAACACTTTAATGAACTATCATCAAATTTTCATGAATGCAGCAAATCTAGCTAATTCACCTTTTCAGGTTTCCCAGGTAGGGGTGTTCCGTTTTTGTTAGCTTAAGTACCCCAGCCTAGACAGAACCTACCTTAGATAAAAGGTCCCTTATAGATAGATTTAGTACATATTTAGTCTTTTATTAGTCAATTTAATCCTATTAAACTGATTAAAAGATTAACTTAGACTTCTAATCTCATTAGAACCGTGATCTTAGGTCTATCTCCATCAAATTTTAAAATTCTTTTAAAACATGATTCAATCTAAGTTTGCATGCATGTCTTTCTTATTGATTTTAGTTCTAATTTCCATTATAACTCTTATAAAAGGAAACAACCAAAATCATCTACATTGCTAAGCTAGACTAGGTATTTATAACTCTTATAAATTTAACCTATGTGTCATGCTTCATGCAATGTTCATTCATTACTGTATATAACTCTTATATAAAATGTAATGAACTAAGCATACATGCTTCCATACACCCTTATACTAGAACATTTATAATATAAAGATGATGCATGAATATTCTTAATGCATGCATAAATATAACTCTTATATTATATGATGCATGAGCATGCTCTTATGTAATTTAATCATGCAAGCCACTATATTATAACTCTTATAATATAAAGATGATGCATGAATATATGCATAACCTATGGTGGGATTTAAAACTATATGCCATATTATATGACATATAATATAAAAATACATCTCATATACATTCACCAAAATTAATACACCGAGATGATTAGCCTAAAGAACCATAAATAAAAACTATCTATTACATAAACTATCAAGTAAACCCGTTCAAACAGGCAAACCGGGTCTTGAACCGTCCGAGCGAAGCCTCGCTCCCTGATCGTGTAGCTTTTCCTTGTGATCTTCTAATAAAGTTGGTCGAGTTACCACAATCATGTAACAATGATTGAATGCCTTTGACTATGAGATGAAGCATAAGGGCCACTCAATCGTGCAGTGCACCAAGTATAACTCTTGTCTAAACGATGGAGTAGACGATAACTATGCGATGAAGCATGTTCGTCTAGACGATAGAGGAACAAACGCCATTTAACATTGACCGAGTGATCGAATAGCCATTAAATATGCTATGAAGTTGATAACGGGCAGAAATGCACGTTATTACAGTGCTAAGTTATTAAACAATGAAGGTTTGCATTGATAAAATATATAAGATTGCATCAAAAAACCATTAAGTTTGTAACATTGTGGTCGCATGCGTTCATCGCATAAAAATAATTAACTTTTGTATTTTTGTGCAGAATATGCGTTGACACAAAGCATAAAAGGTGATCACAAGAAATCAACGATCGAACGCAGCATTATCACAAGGCTTTGCGGTGATTTGCGCTCGCAAGTATCTGCTCAAGAAGGATTGCCGCATAGAGCCGCCGCAACTTGGTGGGCGCATCTGGGTGAAAAGCATAATTAATCACAATGGGACAGAAAGCTAATGACGGTCGAGTCTGAATTAAGTTGACAAGCCGCTAACGATCTACTATAGCAAGTACACTCAGCTTTTCGGTGACAAATATTTGGCGTATCAGATAGAGAATTAAAGTCATCCCATCAGTGCAATTATAAGAGAGAAGACGCCTTTCACCCCGAAACTCTATAAATATCGAAGGCAATCTTCAATAAAGAAGTTCGGATAGTTAGAGAATTTTCCCTTAGATAGAATAGCCTTATTCTTAGTTGTTCTTTTATTTAAGGCGGAAGAGAGAGAAACGAGATTGTGCCGAGAGATCGTTCCGGTGAACTTAGAAGAGTGCCGGAAGCATCGAGATCAGAGAGAGAGAGCCAGCTCCTACGGAAGCAGGAATATCTTTTGAACATAATAGAGTTAACAGTGTAAAAGCCTTAGGAAACAAGGGATTGGAAAATGACTTATGTTATATGGACATTATTGCATTCAATACATGCATCCTAGAACTAGGAGCACCGCATTTACATTGGAAAATGATTTGCTATCACATGAGTGTAGCATGATAGCATAGTTTGACGCATTCCAGGGAAATGCTAGCTAAAGACCTTCTCAATCCGTTCCTCCACATACTCAGTGTATCTACCGCATAATCAATCTTTTCTAAAATCCACCGTATACATTTATTTTATAACGCAAATAACAACCCAAACAATTATTTGATTTATTTGGTTACCGCAAAGTCTTCTTAGAAATTATCACCGCATACTTTTTTCCCTAGTCCCTGATTTCGACCCTAGACTTACCAGGAAACTCAGTGGGTTTATACTTGGATCCCACTAAGAAAACTTTTTGCTCAACTCATTTCCATCATCGTATTTCATTCCATTATTTCATCACATAAAATAACGCATCAAGTTTTTGACGTTGTTACCAGGGACTTCGGCAATTCAGTGTGCTAACGGTAATTTTTCTGATTTCTTTGCAGCTGTCAATCTCTGGCGAATTATGACCCGGAGATTAAGAGGACATTCCGATGACGATTAAGACACAGCCGCTAACAACAACAACAACCAGATAAAGAAGATATGGTGGAGCAGCCTGGAAACGGAGCACCAAACGAAAACAATGTCATGGCGAATCCAATCCTATTGGCAAACGATCGTAATAGGCCCATTCGGGACTATGCATCGCCAAACGTCTATGATTTCTCTTCAGGAATCATAAGGTCTGCCCTTGATGGATCTCAAGCCGAAATGAAATTGGTGATGTTGCAGATGATCAAGACTGCAGGACAGTTCGGAGGAAGGCGTGGCGAGGACCCGCACGCTCACCTCCGGAGCTTCATAGAAATCTGTAACACTTATGTGTTCCTAAATATCTCTACTGAAGAAGTTCGACTAACTTTGTTCCCATTTTCTTTGTGTGATCAGGCACGAAAGTAGGCATATTCTCTCGAACTGAGGGAGATCACTTCCTGGGAACAAGTTGTAGAGAAGATTATGAAGAAATATTTCCCACCTACTGAGAATGCCAGAAGAAGGAAATTAATAACCAATTTTGAACAAGACATAGACGAATCGCTCAATGATGTCTGGGCGAGGTTTAAGAGGCTGGTAAGGGACTGTCCACACAATGGATTACCAGACTGCTTGCAAATGTAAATCTTTTATCACGGTTTAAATCTCGCTTTGCAGACCGTTGCCAATGCAGTAGCCGCTAGTGGTCAACTAGACAAAACGTATGATGAGGCTAAGAACATCCTAGATCACATCTCTAAAAATCAAGAGGACTTGAGAGAGAGCGGTCAGAGACTGAGAATAAAGGATAACGACGCAAATAATGATGCTATCGCTTCACTTCAGAGTTAGACGATTGTGATGATGAACCTAATTCAGGGAATCACAATCAACAGACCAACACCGCATAGTGGGCAAGTGAACGCAATTAATCAAATTACCAAAATGTGTGTGACTTGCGTTGAAGTACACGCAATGGAAGAATGCCCACAGAACCCACAGTCTGTTTATTTTATGAAAAATAATTCATTCTCTAACACCTACAACCCTGGGTGGAGAAACCACCCCAACTTTGCGTGGAAAAATCAACAACAAATTACCAATTAGTGGTGCAAAAAGAAGGGCCACCTGGATTTTTCACGCGAAACAACGGTCAGACGAGTAATCAAGCTAGAAGTTCGCAACCACCGCAATCTTCCTCCTTGGAAAGTTTGTTGAAGCAGTATATCGAGATGAACGAAACTGTCCTTCAAAACCAGGCGACGTCCATCTGCAACCTGGAATTACAGATGGGCCAGATTGCGAGCGAACTCAAGAACATACCACAAGGGGCCCTGCCGAGTTCAACAAAACTTCCAGCACAACCTAGGGCGAACAAGTAAAGAGCAGTGTCAAGTCGTGACATTGCGGAGTGGGAAGACTGTGGTGGGAGAGAGGAAGAAGCCTAGCTGGACTGCTTTAATTGCACTGGAACCTGAGATTGCGGTGACTCAAGTAGTAGAAGAAGAAAAAGAAGCGATAGAGCCAGAAGTTGCGTCCACCTCAGAGCCAACAGAAAACGGAACCGTAAGAGTACAGTTGCCACCTTTCCTACAGAGACTCAGAAAGAAGAAGAATGACGAGGTACAGTACCAACGCTTCATGACTATGTTAAAACAATTGCATATTAATGTTTCGTTCGCTGAAGCGATTGAGGAGATGCCCGCATACGCGAAGTTTCTGAAGGATATGTTAACCAAGAAAAGAGGCACTGGTAAGTTTGCCACAGTGGCTTTGATGAAGAACTCGAAATCAATAATCCCACCGAAGATGAGCGATCCTGAGAGCTTTACTATAACTTGCTCAATTGGAGGATTGTTCATCGGGCAAGCATTGTGTGACTTTGGAACTAGCATCAACTTGATGCCTCTGTCAATCTTTAAGCAACTGAATGTCGGGCAACTTGTGCCCACGACCGTGACTCTCCAACGAGCAGATAGATCTCTAGTGCATCCAGAGGGGAAGGTGAAGGACGTGCTGGTTACAATCGACGAATTTATATTACGAGGCGACTTTATCATCTTAGATTACGAAGCCGACAAAGATGTGCCCATCATACTAGGGCGACCATTTTTATCAATAGGTCGTGCCCAGATTGATGTGCACAAAGGAGAGATCACCTTGAGTGTGAATGGACAGAAGCTCAAGTTTAACATCATCTGTGCCATGAAGTTTTATGACGAAGAAGACTGAATGAATCTGACGACAACCTGAATTTGAATGAAGAAGAAAAGCTTGACGATGAAAACAAAGATGAGGATGCAAGCACATCCATTGTTGCATGTAATGCGATCATAAAAAAACAAACAAGGAAGATGAGATGATCGCAACCCAAGAAGAAGAGCCAACAGTAAATGAAGAAAGAATAACAACGCAACCATCCTTAAAAGAACCACCAATAATAGAAATGAAGACCCTGTCTAACCACCTAGAGTATGCATTTTTGGGGCAGAATGAAAAGATTCTAGTAATTATTTCCTCTGAACTTAATGAAGACCAGGAGAACTCGTTGCTGAGTATTCTGAGAAAGTATCTGCGAGCGATTAGCTGGACGCTAACAGACATTTGAGGAATTAGCGCCGCATACTGTATGCATTGAATTCATCTCGAAGAAAACCATAAAGGATCGATCGAACATTAGTGCAGACTCAACCCTGCAATGAAAGAGGTCTTTAAGAAGGAGATAATCAAGTGGTTAGATGCGGGCATCATTTATCCGATAGCAGACAGCACATGGGTCAGCCCTGTGCAGTGCGTGCCGAAAAAAGGTGGGATGATGGTAGTTCTCAATGCAAATAATGAGTTAATACCGCAAAGGACCGTCACCGAGTGGGGTATTTGCATGGACTCCTGTAAGCTGAATGCGGCAACAAAGAAAGATCATTTCCCCTTACATTTCATTGACCAAATGCTGGATCGTCTAGCCGGAAATGACTTCTACTGCTTTTTTGATGGGTATGCCATTTATAATCAGATTATGATTGCTCCCGAAGATCAAGAAAAGATCACATTCACCTACCCGTATGGAACTTTCGCTTTTCGCCGCATGTCGTTCGGCCTCTGCAATGCGCCGAGCACATTGAAAAGGTGCATGATGGCCATCTTTTCAGAATATCTTGAGAACTTTGTTGAAATATTCATAAACGACTTCTCTGTCTATGGGCACACAGACGAAGTCTGTCTTGCCAATCTGGAGAAGATATTGAAAAAATGCGAGGAGACAAATCTCGCACTCAACTGGGAAAAATGCCATTTTATAGTGAAGAAGGGCATTGTGTTGGGGCACAAGGTATCTCGAGACGGGTTGGAAGTGGACAAGGCAAAAATAGAAGCAATTGAAAAGCTCCCACCCCCAACAAGTGTAAAGGTTGTAAGGGTTTCTTGGGGCATGTCAGATTTTACAGACGTTTTATCAAGGATTTCTCAAAAATAGCACAACAGCTGAGTGCGTTGTTGGAAGCCGTAGGAAATTTGACTTTGATGATAATTTTCGCAACGCATTCATGATTTTAAAGAACGCACTGACGACTATGTCTGTATTGATCGCGCCAGATTGGAAACTTCCCTTTGAAGTTATGTGCGATGCAAGCGGGTATGCGATGGGAGCAATGTTAGCACAAAAGAGAAAAACAATACTGCATCCCATCGCATATGCAAGTAAGACTTTAAACCCTGCCCAGACCAACTACACTACCACAGAAAAGGAGCTGCTTGCGGTAATATTTGCGTTAGAAAAATTCAGAGCATATCTGCTGGGAACAAAAGTACTTATCCATAATGACCACTCGGCGATAAAATATCTGATGACAAAGAAGGATGCGAAGTCGAGGCTAATTAGATGGGTTCTCCTTCTCCAAGAATTCGATATGGAAATAATTGACCGCAAGGGGACGGAGAACCAAGTTGCAAATCATTTATCCAGATTGGAAAATCCTTAGGTTGACCGCAATGAGTCAGAGGTGAGCGCAGTGTTTCCAGATGAGCAGCTGTTTCAGATTGAAGAACTACCATTGTATGCCGACATAGTCAACTAGTTGGTTTGCGAGCAATTTCCTGAAGAGTATACCAACCAACAAAAGAAGAGGCTCAAACATGAATACAAATATTATTATTGGGATGAGCCACATCTGTATAAGAGGGGGTCAAGCTAGATTATGCGACTATGTGTACTAGATGCTGCTCATCAACGCATATTATCGCAATGTCATGATTCACCATATGCTGGACACTTTGGAGGGCAGCGCACCACAGCAAAAATCTTACAAAGTGGGTACTATTGGCCAACTTTATTTAAGGATGCTAGAGACTATGTGATGAAGTGTGACCGGTGCCAATGCACAGGTAACATTTCATGGAAACATGTGATGCCCATGAACATTATTCTAGAACTCGAGTTGTTCGATGTCTGGGGCATTGATTTCATGGGACCATTTCCACCTTCGAATGGTCACAAGTATATTCTGTTAGCCATCGACTACATGTCCAAGTGGGTAGAAGCAATAGCATGTGCCCTAAGTGAAGCGACAGTAGTTTCCAAATTCCTGAAGAAAAATATTTTCACGCATTTTGGTACTCCACGTGCCATAATAAGTGACGAAGGCTCCCACTTTATCAATTACTCTGTCAAAAATCTGTTGCTGAAATATAATATCCTCCATAAAGTGGCCACTGCATACCATTCACAGACAAATGGTCAGGCTGAAGTGTCCAACCGAGAAATTAAGTTGATTTTAGAGAAGGTGGTAAAGCCTTCGTGAAAAGATTGGGCAAATAGGTTGGACAATGTGTTGTGGGCATATCGGACTGCCCATAAAACACCAATAGGCATGTCTCCGTATATGTTGGTATTTGGTAAAGCATGTCATTTTTCATTGGAGATGGAGCACAAAGCGCTGTGGGCGGTGAAGAAGCTTAACTTCGATTTAAAAGCAGCAAGGGAAGCAAGAAAGCTACAACTTGTCGAACTAGATGAGTGGAGAAAACAAGCTTATGAAAATGTCAAAATATATAAAGAACGAACAAAACGTTGGCATGACAGTCGGCTACGCGGTAAAAATCTCCATGTCGGACAAAAGGTCTTACTCTTCAATTCACAGCTATGACTCTTTCCTAGTAAGTTAAAATCGCGCTGGTCCGGACCCTTTATAATTAAAGAAATATTCCAGCATGGTGCGGTGAGCTGATTACTGAGGACGAGACCCGTACGTTTAAGGTTAATGGGCAACGAGTCAAGGCATATTGCGGGGGTGATTTTCAGCGAGAAGAGACCTCTTTAGAACTGAGAAACCCGGAATAAAGGAAAATGGAGTGGCTTCTGCACTGGCATGCAACATCATCTGGGGTGCAAGTCTTCTAGAGTATCCTTTTGCGTACTTATGATTTATGAACTCTCATTACTATGATGTTTCAATTATCATTTATCTATCTACATTTTACTTCTTTAAAAAAAAAAGAGAGAGAAAGCGAGAAAATTTTTGTTAACTTCTTTTTATTATTATTTGACTCTCTCAATGTTTTCTTTGCAAACGATCAAGGTACACGATTGCGAAGGCACTACACGAAGATGCAATTACTTTATTCTGTCACCGCAATCCAAAAAAAGAAGATCGCCGCAAGCAGGATGCGACAACAAATAATGCGGGCGATAGTGCAAATTTGGGGGTTGTATTCTTCCTTGACTTTATTCCAAATTTTGCACTATTGCATTGCATTTTAAACATTTTATCACCGCATCCTCTTTGGTTACCGCAATCATTTAACATTGATAAATTTAGTAAGTCACTGTATGCTTTCTCTTTGCCAATTATGATTTCAATGATAAAACACATGCTTCTATTTTTTCGTATATACTGGAGTCAACTTAATTTTAAGATAGTCACCTCATGAAATATTTCTAGAAGTTAATGGTCTATTAGCTTTCTTTCAAACTAACTCTTTATGTAGCTTCCTAAGAATATCACATGACTTCTTTCAATCTATTGGCAATGAGGACATTGCCGCATTTTAAATTTGGGGGTGAGGTATTTATTTTAGATCTTGCTATTTTTACTTCTTTAATATATATATATATATATATAGATATATGTATGTATGTATGTATGTATGTATGTGTATATATATATGTATGTATATATATATATAAGATGCGTCCAAAAAGCATTAAGTTTGTAACATTGCGGTCGCATGCGTTCATCACATAAAAAAAGTTAACTTTTGTATTTTTGTGCAGATTATGCATTGACGCAAAGCGTAAAAGGCGATCACAAGAAATCAACGGTCGAACGCAGCATTACCACAAGGCCTTGTGGTGATTTGCGTTCACATGTATCTGCTTAAGAATGATTGCCACATAGAGCCGCCGCAACTTGGTGGGCGCATCTGGGTGAAAAGCATAATTAATCACGATGGGACAGAAAGCTGATGACGGTCGAGTCCGAATTAAGTTGACAAATCGCTAAGATCTACTGTGGCAAGTACACTCAACTTTTCGATGCCAAATATAGCGCATCAGACAGAGAATTAAAGCCATCCCACCAGTGCAATCATAAGAGAGAAGACGTTTTTCATCCCAAAGCTCTATAAATACCGAAGGCAACCATCAGTAAAGAAGTTCGGATAGTTAGAGAAGTTTCCCTTAGATAGAATAGCCATGTTCTTAGTTTTTGTTTTATTTAATGCAGAAGCGAGAGAAGCGAGATTGTGCAGGAGAGATCGTTCCGGTGAACATGGAAGAGTGCCTAAAGTGACAAGATCAGAGAGAGAGCCAGCTTCTACGAATGGGTTGACAGTGTAAAAGCCTTGAGAAGCAAAGGATTGCTACCAGGCTCTCTATCCTTATCTTCCATTGTCATTTTGTACTTAAACTTATCTATAGAAATGAAATTTACTTCTTTATATCTATTCACTTTCTGTTTATTACGCCTGAGTAGCTAAATCAGTTGAATGGGTTGAGAAGCACTTAGCTAGCATAGTTGGGGATCTTCACTCTATGCGATTATCTTGTATTATGTATGCATCATTCGTCTATTAGAGATACTCGGGAGGGTAGTCTAAGGGTAGAATCTAGGCTTGGAAAATTCAGGTTAGAATCTAGGCTCGGAAGAGTCAGATTAGAACGCATAATCAAGAGATAGGAGCTTAGGAATAAGCACTATTTGCTATTAACGCATAGCATACATCTTAGAGATAGGATATGATTGTGTGCGGTCACCTTGTCTTTGTGTGCATCTTGCATCATCGCATAGGAAAAGAGTAGAGACTTAGGGATAAGCTCTATGGACATTATTGCATTCAACACATGCGTCCAATAACTAGGAGCACCGTATTTGCATTGGAAAATGATTTGCTATCGCATGAGTGTAGCATAATTGCATAGTTTGACGCATTCCCAGGAAGCGCTAGCTAAAGACCTTCTCAACCTATTCCTTCGCATACTTAGTGTATCTATCGCATAATCGATCTTTTCTCAAATCCACTGCATACATTTATTTTATACCGCAAATAACAATCTAAACAACTATTTGATTTATTTAGTTACCGCAAAGTTTTCTTAGAAATTATCATCGCATACTGTTTTCCCTAGTCCCTGAGTTCGACCCTGGACTTACCAGGAAATCAGTGGGGTTTATATTTGGATTCCGCTGAGAAAACTTGTTGCTAAATGCACTTCCATCACCACATTTCATTCCATTTTTTCATCACATAAAATAATGCATCAGAAGCATGTTGGTCTACACAATCGTTTAGTGCACGCGCCTACCATGCACCGAGTATCCCATACTCAATAATCGTTTACACGATCGAGTAGCCAACGCAAACCAATTAAGTAAACATTTTACTCGTTCGTTTAGCATCAGCTATATGATTGTTTAGTAAATGCTACATGATCGAGTTAGAACTTTTCTACTTTACCGTTTAGTCAAATCTAAATTATCGTTTAGCCTAGGCTACACGATCTGACCAACTGTTGATCTTCGTCTTTTACGAAGTAAACTGCATCTCATGCCTTGAAGCTTCATCACGAGTGACTCTTACAGAATCAAACTCTTTGAATTATAAACTCGATAGCAAGTTAATATGCCTGAAAACACAGGAGCCCTTACAATTAACCTTGAAATGTGAAAGAAAGAAATAACCAGAGGCAATCATCCCCGAAACTTCATTAATCCACATCCACAAGTACATTAACACTTAAACAAAATGTAGACATGCTTAAAACCCACCAAGAATGTAAATGTAATTCAATACAACAATGAATTTGGAATATCAGAACAACTTAGCTCTGATACCAATTAAAGGATCTCTTATTCAAGAGAACCAGTGAGCGAAAGCAAGATCTTTCTGAGCCCATTGCGAAAGAATACTGACAAAGTAATCTAACATTCAGCGAAATAAATCAGAATCAATAAGCACTCTACTTAGGGTTCATCCATTAACTACAGGCACTCCACTAAAGACCGCAGCTACACCTTTCTCACTACAGATATATTTTTGTGTCCATCGGATATAACTAGTCAACAATATGATAACCCTTCACAAATGCTCGTAAGTACAGCTGGGCCAATTTACCATTTTGCCCCTGTAGTTACATCTAACTAGTTAAGTACCATTGATCCCTCTAATGAACAATACATCATAGTCCTACTATGAATGGACACCTCTCGGGCCTTGAGACGGTGTCTGGTGCCAAAATCGTTCAAGCCCTAGAATCAGCTCTTAAGGGAGAAATATACTTACTTACCCCTGTTTCACGGAAGGAGTGAATTCCATCTTGTGTAGTTGAGTTCCCAACTCCTTAATGAGACGAATCCTCAAAGTGGTAGGTGAGTCAGCGATCTGGCCACTCGTACCCATGCAAATCAAAGGACGACCTTCAAAGATAGAAGTTCTACACTTACTCAGGATTAAGGTCATGTTACCTATGGTCATGCTAGTGAAGTGAAGTCTCTGTCATGAACGGTGTTATATAACGAGACTAAACACTTCGTGGTTCAGTCATATAAAAAATCCTTTGTATAGGGCACCCCTGCTCACATTTCTTCGCATGAATGATTAGGATCAGACCATCTACAGCACGCACAACATTTGTAACTATCTACAAAGTGGGCCGCATCCATAGTGTCATCAGGATAAGGTTTCCCTCCTATATCCATATACTACAGACCATTTTGGTTATCACTTAAGGCATGATCCACTTGTATGTCTCCCATACATGCTTAAGTTACAACGACAACTAGGGATCTTAGTTTATTGGTTTATAGTAAATGCAAATAAAACATCTCATGTTTCATAGACAACGGTGAAGAAAATATCTCATATTATTACATCACAAATGTTTGTACAATACAGGTGTTTACAAACTACAGGACCCTATGAGAGTTTAGGGCATCATCCCCAACAGTTTTAATATCACATCATATGTAACATTTAAACCATAGTCCTATTCTCCTTTACTTGATATAAATCATATTTATATCATTTTCAAACCCCTATTGTCAATTTAAACACTTTAAACCCCTATTGTCAAATTAAACACTTTAAACTGACATAAAAACTGATTCTCAACTTGAATCCATTGAGCTACCAAGGGGACCTTATGCACCTATAACTTGAAGCTCCAATGGTACGTGAATAGCTGACTAAACTCTTTAATCACGAGATCCACCATCCGTTAACTGTCGGGCACTCCACTAAAGACCGATATATTTCTATATCCATCGGATATAACCAGTCAACAGTACGATAACCCTTTACAGATGCTCGTAAGTACAACTGGGCTAATTTACCATTTTGCCCTACAATTATATCTAACTTCTTAAGTACAAATAATCCCTCTAATGAATAATACATCATAGTCCTACTATGAGTGGACACCTCTCAGGCTTTGAGAAGGTGTGTGGCGCCATGTTGTTCAAGCCTCGGAATCAACTCTTAAAGGAGTAATCTATCTATTTACCCCTACTTCGAGGAATGAGTGAATTCCATCTTGTATAGCTGAGTTTTCACTCCTCCATAAGACAAATCCCCAAAGTGGTAGGTTTGAGTAAGCAATCTGGCCACCCGTACCCATACAAATCAAAGGACCGCCTTTATAGGCAGAACTTTCCAACTTAATAAGGATTAAGGTTATGTTACCTAAGGTCATCCTAGTGAAATGAAGTCTCTGTCATGAATGGCGTTATATAACGAGATTAAACACTTCGTGGTTTGGTCTTATACATGCTCTAAAGGTGACTATAAAAAACTGTAGCCGTGAGAACCTTCGTAGACAAGTCAGCAACGTTGTGCTCCAAAGCGATTTTTGTGACTATCACGTCCCCTCGATGCACCATCTCACGGATGAGATGATACTTCCGCTCTATATGTTTGTCGCGTTTGTGACTCCTGGGCTTCCTGGAGTTCGCCACAACACCATTATTATCGAGGGTGATGGGTCTAGCCATGTCTGAAACAACTTCCAGATCAGTCAGAAACTTCATGAGCCAAACGGCCTCCTTAGCAGCTTCACAGGCCGTTACATACTCGTCCTCCATCGTGGAGTCAGCGATGCACCCTGCTTAGTACTTTGCCATACTACAGCTCCTCCGTTAAGATTGAACACTAAGCCTTAAGAGGATTTTCGAGAATCCTTATCAGTTTAAAAGTTAGAGTTCGTATATCCCATAAGGATCAAATCCTTAGATCCATAGCGTAGCAGATGTCTGGTCTAGTACACAACATCGCATACATCAAACTGCCAGCGGTAGATGCATAGGGGACCCGTCTCATCTCCTCAACCTCTTGAGGTGTCTTAGAACACATTTCCTTAGACAATGTAACTCCATGCCTGAAAGGTAGTAGGCCCCTTTTGGAGTTCTGCATCGAGTACTTGAACAACAGCTTGTCAATGTACGATGCCATAGATAGCGTTAGCAATTTGTTCTTTTGATCCCAAAAGATTTGAATACCAAGAACAAACTGAGTCTCTCCCAAATTTTAATTTGGAATTGGGTCGCTAGCCAGTTCTTAACTAATGTCAATAGACCTACATCATTCCTAATAAGTAGGATATCGTCTACATACAAGACTAGGAAAACTATTGAACTGTTAATGATTTTCTTGTAGACACAAGGCTCATCAACATTTTGGTCAAAGTCGTACGATTTGATCACAGTATCAAACTGAATGTTCCAAAATTGAGACGCCTATTTTAGCCCATAAATGGACCGATTCAGTTTTCAAACCTTTTGCTCTTGACCTTGGGCTATGTATCCCTCGGGTTGCACCATATAAATGGTCTCTTCAAGATTACCATTTAGAAAGGAAGTCTTGACGTCCATTTTCCATATCTCATAGTCATAATATGAGGTAATGGACAGGAGGATACGGATAGACTTCAACATGGAAACAGGCAAGAAAGTCTCCTCATAGTCAACTTCCTCCACCTGGGTATAACCTTTTGCCACAAGTCTAGCTTTGAAGGTTTGCACTTTACCATCAGCACTCTGTTTCCTCTTATAGATCTATTTACAACCTATACGTTGTACCCCATCAGGTTGATCTACAAGATCCGATACTGAGTTGAAGTATATAGACTCCATCTCGAGATCCATGGTTTTGACCCATTCATCTTGGTAAACATCTTCCATTACCTTCCGATAAGACAACAGATCCTCAACCTCGCCATCGGCCACCATAGCTAGGATTTCAGTGAAACACATATAGCGAATAAGTGGGTTCGCAACTCTCCTACTAAGTCGAGGTTCCCTTAACTCTTGAGGAGGAACTAACCTACCAAATGAACTTCCATCAAGAACTTTTGCTGATGGAGCAGGCTCTTCAACTACGATTGTTGAAGTTTCAACAGTTTCGTTGGAAAGTTCATGCAACACAATTTTACTACGTGGATTGTGCTCCCACATATGATTCTCGTCTAGGTAGGTAGCGTTCATAGACACAAACACTTTGTTTTTCCTTAGGATCATAAAAGTAACCCCCTCGTGTACCTTTGGGGTAGCCTACAAAGAGGCATAACCTCGAACGTGGTTCCAGTTTCTTTGGATTAGCCTCAAGCACATGTGTTGGGCAACCCCATATGCGAAAGCGACGTAAACTAGCTTTATGCCCATTCCGCAACTCCAAAGGTGTTCTGGCAACACTCTTGGAAGGAACACTATTGAGGATATAAGTTACAGTCTCCACTGCAAAACCCCAAAACGAGTCCGGTAAGGAAGCGTAACTCATCATCGACAAAACCATGTCCTGTTTCTCCTCTCCACTACACATTCTGATGAGGTGTACTCGGCACTGAGAGTTGGGAAACGATTTCATGTTCTATTATATAGTTCTGGAACTTCGAATCCAAAAACTCTCCATCCTGATCCGATTGAAGTGTTTTAATCCGTCTATCTAATGTGTTTTCAACTTCAGCCTTGAACTCTCTAAACTTTTCAAAGGATTCATACTTCCGTTGCATCAAATAAACATACGCATACCAAGAGTAATCATCAGTAAAAGTGATGAAATACTTATAGCCTCCCCTGGCTCACACATTCATCGTACCGCAAAGGTCTGAATGCACTAACTCTAGAGGTTTTTTGGCTCAATAACCTTTTTTAATAAAAGGTATTTTAGTCATCTTACCTTCAAGGCATGACTCGCACACTAGTAAAGAATTTTCCTCTAACTCGCTTAGAAGTCCATTCTTCACAACATCTCAATCGTATTGAGATTAATGTGCCCTAATCGAAGGTGCCAAAGTTGGGCATTTTCTCTTGGAGAAACCTTAAGTCGTTTATTTTGAGTTATGATAGTTTTAAACATCTCTATGTTATGGAGGGAACTTGTCGCTAACGGCCTTAGGACATACAATATATTTTCCAGTTTTGCTGAACAAATCTCAACACCATCTTTAAGAATAAACACTTTATTCAATTCAAAATGAAAAGTATGTTTACATTGTATCAGACACTTCACAGAAATTAAGTTTCACTTTAACTCGAGAACTACATATACATCATTCAAAATGATAAACTTCTTCTATAAAGTCAACTGAAGTCCTCCCACTGCCACAGTAGATACGACGTGCCCGGTGCCTACTCGCATCATCATCTTTCTAGCCTCAAGCTACCGCTAGGATCTAATCCTCTGAAAAGAAGAACAAACATGATTAGTGGCCCCAGAGTCAATAATCCAGGCAGAATCATCATTCTCCATTAAACAACTTTCTAAAACTAGTAAATCATATTTACCTTGTTTTGCCTTGGCCTTAGCCTTCTTCTTTTCCTTTAACCATCGAGCATAATTTTGCTTCCAGTGCCCGTCCTGGTTGCAATGGAAACACTTTCCTTTGCCAACCGGCGTTGGTCGCCTTCCCCGCTGAGCGCCAGGCTGTGGGTTAGTAGGTGTCTTCCCCTTCCCCTTACCACCCTTCTTCTCCTTAATTTCCAGCAAGGATTGGAATGTTTGCAACTCGTTAAGGAGAGTTGTAAGGGTATAGTATACTTTGTTCAGTATAGCGTTACTAACAATGTGCAAGAAGTTATTTGGCAATGAGTGCAGAATGATGCTAACCTGGCTACCTTCATCGATGAGCGACACATTCATCTTCGCCACATTGAAGTGGACCAACATGTTTAGAACATGTTCATGCACAGATGTGCCTTCCTCTATTTATGAGTTAAAGATGCATTTAAGAGCTTCATGCTTGAATTGAACCAGAAGGTTGTCCGAACATTCCCCGCAGGGACTCTATGATCTCACGAGCTGAGACCATAGGCTCATGCTTCTTGGCCAAAATGTCATTAAGACTAGCCAAGATATAAGCTTGGGCCTTCTCATTTGCCCATGTCCATCTCTCATATGCCTCCCAAACGTTTTGAGTGGCGTTCTAAGGTGGAATAGGAGGACACTCCTCCATAAGGACGAACTTCAGGTCATCGATGATTAAAATAGTAATGATCGTGTATTTCCAACAAGCGTAATTATTACCAGTCAACTTATCGGCACTTAATAGAGCTAATGTGGTTGTAGTCATTCTTACGTTGCTGAAAACAGAACAAACATGATGAGTCTATGCAATAATGCTTTTAACACCAATTTTAGTTTTAGCAAAATAGTTTCCATGTACCCTAAGTAAAAAGACATCAATTACGCAATGATGCCCCAGCGAGGCAGGACAAACGTCATCAGTGGGGTGATCAGATGCCTCTTCACTGGGATGAGACACTTTCAACCATTAGGCAGGAACAACTCTTGTAACTGACACTAATAGTTACCATTTTTCGGTCCAGAACTGTTAACCTTTAATAATTCCACGTAAGTTTAACTTTTTCTTTTCGGCCTTAAAGTCCCGCCCTAATGCGCTCACCATAGGGAAAAAGCAGATTAGGGCAAGAGTCTAAAGCGACCTTATCCTAAACAGGAGATCGGATAAAAAGTTGTGCAAAACTGTCATCTTATAGGGGGACACTTCCAAGGTGCCTCGAGGCGATGCACAGAAATGTTATCCAACCTAATGTGAGAGACCGTGGGATATGTTGTCACACATCTCGCTCCCACTTACTATGAATATTCTCTCCATTCACCTTTGTATTAACCTACCCAAACACTATCCTTTAGGGGGACACTCCCAGGGTGCCTTAAGGCCGAGGATAGATCTCACGGTGTGAACATAAAGGGAGAAATGTGAAAAGGTTTAAATGAAGTAGCATATACCCTACGTACCTCCCACTGAATGTTCTACCTAGGGGTTCATTAACTTAGATGATCCACCTACTGATTTTATCTGAGTCAGTTTAATTTGCTAAAAAAATAACTATTGTCTTTGAAATTAAATAAGTTCAAGTAAAATCCCATTAAATTCTTTAATGGACTATCCTTAAATTTGCATGCATGCATCAAATCTATCTAATTCACCTTTCTAGGTAGATTCCCAAGTAAGGGTGTTCCGTTTCCGTCAGCTTAAGTACCCCAGCCTAGACAGAACTTGCCTTAGACAACCAAGCCTAAGTTCGCATGCATGTCATTCTTATTGATTCTTGTTCTAATTTCCCTTATAACACTTATAAAAGAAACAAC
The DNA here is from genome assembly GCF_027475165.1 of Benincasa hispida. Lineage (NCBI taxonomy): Eukaryota > Viridiplantae > Streptophyta > Magnoliopsida > Cucurbitales > Cucurbitaceae > Benincasa > Benincasa hispida. Next base: position 29,564,843 of record NC_143478.1, read on the forward strand.
CAAAACCATTGCCATTGCCATGAATAACTAGGTATTTATAACTCTTATAAATTTAACCTATATGTCATGCTTCATGCAATGTCGATTCATTACTAAACATAACTCTTATATACTTGTAAGCATACATGCTTCCATACACCCTTATACTATAACACTTATAATATAAAGATGATGCATGAATATGTTTAATGCATGCATAAATATTACTTTTATATTATATGATGCATGAGCATGCTCTTGAAGTAATTTAAATCATGCAAATTACTATATCATAACTCTTACAATATAGAGATGATGCATGATCAATGCATAACCTAAGGTGAGATTTCAACTATATGGCATACTATATGACATATAATAAAACGTACATCTTATGTACATTCACCACAATTAATGGACCGAGATGATTTAGCCTAAAAAACAGGAAATTAAATTCTATCTATTACATAAATCCATCGAGAGAACCGGTTCACAAGAAAATTGGGTCTTGAACCGCCTCGGTGAAGTCTTCCCTAATCGTTTAGTAAATTGGCCGAGTAACCACGATCGCTTAGCTACGATCGAGTACCATTTACAATGCGATGAAGCATGAGGCCATTCAATCATTTAGCGCACTAAATTTAAACATGCAAGTCTAAACGATTGTTTAGAAGACTACGTTGCTATAAAGCACGATTGTCTAGATGATCATAGAACAAGCGCTAAGTAACTTGTACTATGCGATTGTGTAGTCAGTGACTAAGCAATGAAGCTTGCTGAGCTACACGATTGTTTAGTGCGTGCGCGTTCACCTTGTACCAAGTATCCCATACTCAATGATCACTTACCCCCCATCATTTACACGATTTAACCAATGCTTGGTCTTCTTCATCCTTGAAGTAATGCGCAACTCCTTGCTTTGAAGCTTCATCACTTGCGACTCACACTATCTCAAACACTTTGAATTATAGATTCGATAGCGAGTTAATATGCCTAAAAACACAGAGGCACTTACAATTAACTCTTGAATGTAAAATAATTCAATAACCAGAGGCAACCATCCTAGAAACTCCATTAATCCACATCCACAAACATATTTAACACTTAACAGAATGTAGACATGTTTTCACCCACTATGAGTTTAAATGCTATTCTATACATCAATGGATTTGGAATATCAGAACCTGACTCTGATACCATTTGAAGGAAATCTTATCAAATAGAACCCATGAGTGGAAGCACAATTGATCAAAATTAATTGTGACAGAATTATAAGTATTCACAAACATACAAACTAGTTATGCATCCACTAACAAATTACGACATGCTTTCATAAATAAATACAAAGGGAACGAGAGACTTACCTCTGAAGAACTTTTCTTTTGAATTTCTCTCGCTCTCGTGGAGTCTTGAAAAGTAACCTCTCGTTGTCTCTACGATCGTCTACCCATTCGTCTGGTTAGTCACGAACAAGTAACCTTTCGGACACCACCACTCAGTAACCTTGGTATTCTCGGAGTGAGAATCCAAGAGGTGTGGGCTCTGTTGGATTTGGTAGACTTTGTGCTTGATCATTTAATAAAATTTTAGCAGGTACACGATCGTTTAGGAAATCAGGTGTGATCATTTACACAATCGTTTAGTAAAGCTCGCTTGCCACACGATCGTTTAGAAAAAAACTATATGATCGTTTAGAGAATGGCGCGTGTACACGATCGTTTAGACAAACACTTGATGGCTGTCGTGTAGTCTCTCGTGAGCTAAACAATAGGTTGTTTATATAATGAAGCGATTCCTTACAAAATGAAAACATTTTTCATTTTATCCTTCAAGTATGACAACTGAATAAAACCTCCCACTTCATGCACGGTTAAAGAAGAAACCGCCTACAATTATCTCATAATTGTTTTAATTATAAATAAATTATTGGGATTGGTGTCCTAATTCTCCTAGAGTCTCGTTGTTTGTAATATACACATTATTATGAATAAAATAAGATTTTGGCATTTACTCTTATCCATTAAACAAAGCTCCATGATTATTGTATGTAAACTTAAGCATGTATATGAGATATACAAGTGGATCATGCCTTAAGTGATAACCTAAATAGGTTTATAGTATAAGGATTAAGGTGGGATACCTGATTCTGGTGACACTACGGATACGACCCGCTTTGTAGAGGTTTGCAAGTGTACTGAACTACTATAGATGGTAGATCCTGACCATTCATATGGAGACATGCGAGCGGGGGTGTCCTATACAAAGAGTTTGTATAATATCGGACCACAAGATGACTCGTCTCTGTATATAACACCGTTGATACTGGAGAATTACATCTCACCTAAACGATCATAGGTGACATGACCTTAATCCTGAGTGTTTTGGGAACTACTGCCTTTGAGGGCGGTCCTTTGATTAGTATGGGTGAGAGTGACCAGATTGCCAACTCAACATGCCTACCTTTTTGGGGACTTATCTAATTTGAGAGCTGGGAACTTAGTTACACAAGATGGAATTCACTCCTTCCCCGAAGCAGAGGTAAGTAGATAGATTGCTCTCTTAAGGGCTGATTCCGAGGGTTGAACATAGTGGTCACAGCTTCTTTTTAGAACAGAGAACTCGGTCATAGTAAGACTATGACTTATGTTCATTAGGGGAATCAATGGTACTTAAGGAGTTAGATGTGAAGGATTATCGCACTGTTGATTGGTTAAGATGGACACATAATATATCTGTAGTAAGGAGAGTTCAGTTGTCGATCTTTAGTGGAGTGCCTAACAGTTAATAGATGGTGGATTTCATGACTAAAGAGTTTAGTCAGTTATTCATCTACTGTTGGAGCTTCGAGCTATAGGTCCATAAGGTCCCCTTGGTAGCTTAATGGATTCAAGTTGAGAATCAGTTCTTGGTGTTGATTTGAAATGTTCAAAGTGACAAGAGGTAATTTGATTATATATGATATGATCAGTATGGTGTATGAGATACATCAAGTGAAGGATTAATGTAAATGAGATTTATATTAAGTGCCGTGGAATAGAAAAAGAGTTATGGTTTATATGTTTCATGAGATAAAATATTAAAACTATAGGTTATAAATATAGTATGGTAAGTTGGTTATCATTTATATTTATAATAATATTAGTTATGGGATAATTATCTCTTTTTCTCTAATAACCAATTGAGTGGGAGGTTATTGGTGGTTTCATGGAACCATGAGATAAAAGGAAAAATGTTTTCCTAATTTTAGGAATGTAGATTTTAGAATTCCACTCTCGGAAAGGTTGTCAGGTAAATTAGATTTACTAAAAGACAGCTTGGAGAAACTAGTTAAATGTGTTGAGGCATCCTCCAGAAATGTATTTAGTTAAGGGGTGTACTGCGGGGATGTATGCGTAGGTCTGGCACTTTCGGGTGGGATAAAAAAGGTGTTGCTTGTCCTCAGCAAAAATGTATTTACGTTTATTGGAAGCATGATATGCACTGCGAATCATGCACCCTTCCGAATCAAATTTTGTAACTTAACCAAGTTCTTTGACTCTTGTACAGGCATTAGAAAATTTTGTGTAATGCCATCATTTGTAATATATTCGCATACTTTGTTAATAGTCAATACAATCAAAGTACATAATTCACTCTACTCTTTGTCTGTGCCTTTTTCTTTATCTTCCTTTGTTAATCTTTGCTATATTTTTACACTTGTATTTTTACGATCTTCATTGCGTTGCTATGATGTATTATGTGTTACACTTAGAAGCATTTCCCATACTTAGTAAATTCTGACTAACACTTAGTTAATTCTTAGTTTAGTAGTACTTTACCTTTTATCTTTCAAAGTTCTGTTCAAACCTTCTTTTTGAAATTTTCTCCTAAGTGTTTGTCTAGTCTATCCAAACAACGCAATGAGAACCTTGCTCATCTTTAAATTTGGGGGTAGGGAAGGTCTGAGCAGATGAGATCAGGAATATGCAGTATTTAAGAAAATGCGTCCATTTTTATATCGGATTTTTTTTTTTTTGCAAAACTCCAATGTCAGCGCAAGGGAAAATTTCAAAACTATTCCCAACCTGATAAGAGTTTAGTTGTGAAAGTAGCCTGCTCGTAGTTGGATGCTCGTATGACACCCGTAGGAGCAAGCCAAAACGAAGGTGGGTTTCTAAGAACAACGTAGTATAAACCAAAAGTGAAAAGGAATGTAAGAGACGACTCCTCTGATTATCATGAGTTAAAAGTTGAAACTGGCACACAACCGTAGTTGGATGTTCGCACGACACTCGTGGAGACAAGCCAAAACGAAGAGTGTAACCATGACCAACGGTCTCTAAGTGAATAAATGACGCAAAATTTTGCTCACCGCTTATAGATACATCAAGTTGTTTTGATAAAGAAGAGATAAGCATTCTATTTTGAAATCTAGAAAAGTGTCTTTGAGCAGAATTTTGTTATATAGAAGAATAAAATAAGGCTTGCTAAGAATTAGCAAGGATAGAAGGAAAGTGCGATGTCAGGTAATGTGCCTAAGTGTAACATTCGGAGAAACCAATCATCGCAGAAATATAGGATAGGAATGGAGCATGATTACCTTGGTAGAAGATATGGTTGAGGACAAGCATATATCTAAATTTGGGGGTGCGATAACTTGTAGAAATACAAGTTATTTATGCCACCTTATCTAGATATTGCAGCCAAAAGTTAGTAATTATGCGCCAGTTGTATGAAAATTAGCCTAGTATGACAATAATTATAAATGTTTGCGATTACACCCACTAACGCCAAAAAGATGGATGACAAGCCAAACTTTACTCTATTTTGTAGGAGACAAAGTCACCGCTTGTGCTCAAGGCTCGTGAGAAACTATTCAATGCATCTATGTCACAATTGTGCCAGTCAATCAACCATGAAGAGACGATTACCGAAGTGACGGCGCAAGGCGACAGTCGATCCAGAGCTATGCTTCGACCACATGCGAAAATAAAAACAAACACCGCATTCGAACCTATGATCGAAAGATGCAACTGAGCAACGAGAGAACGGAGGATTGCAATATGTGTACAACTAACGATTGTGCAGAATTGATGATCTGATTGCATAACAGAAGGAATAATATCCCTTCATCTGCGGAATTACCATAACCATTAAGTGGGGACCACAAGGCAAGAGTCAAGGATCTACTTCTATAAATACCCCATTGATTTCAGAGAAAAGTATGCTACTGGATACGGGGCTAAGTGCTGTAAGATTTTAGAGAGAAAAGGCTGAGCTGAGTTCTGAAAAGAAGAAATCCGGGAAGAGAACGAGATAAAACCAAAAGGTGAATCTTAGATCTGACCTACCATATTCCCGATCGAAGCTCTGTGCAGAGATCCCTGCTACCGGTGGAGCGAGCCTGAGAGGAAAGCTCTTACTTCCATCGAAACCATCCGATCCGACAAACAAATCTCCATCGAATCTGTGCCAAGACATTGGCACTTGTTTGTATCTGTTCTATCTCTCTTTCATTGTATTCTATATTTTCTTTGCCTCTTCATTCACAAATCATGTATCAAACGCGTAGTAGAAATATTAAATGTTTCGATAGATTCCATCTACCATTTTCTGTTTATTTCCATTCACCCGTTAGTCACTTTCTACATGATGTTTTCTTAATCTCGTGATGAGCAATACGAATCACCAAGAACTTAATCTGTATCAAAGTTATAAAATACGTTTAGCTAAAGCATGCTAGACGGCATTGACACCTGTGAGAGCAGAAGTGAAGATGTCATTCTGATCTAACGAGAGAGGGTTAGAAGAGTGTATTAATTAAAGCGAGTAGTACTTCTAGACATGGAAGCAACCTTGCGTTCGTTACGTTAAACTCTGTTTCACCACAAACATGTGGGGAACACAGCCGATCACTGAGAGGTGTACGCCAAGAGAAGAGCATAATAGTATTTTTACCTTCAATCCAATTAAGAACTTGTGTTATTTGTAATACTTATCTTTCTCTTTCTATTCTGTTCATAAGACTTGTCGCCACATCCCACATTTTTGCACAACCTTCACAGCCAGCCTTAATCCTAGCATCTTGTACATGAAGTATGTATCTTGTAACATCTAGCTTAGGTTTATTATATTTTTATGTTTTATTGCATTTTTACTGCTTTACTTTATTTTACCGCAATTTACATACCTGTACAAACTCCTTTATAAAGAATTGGAAATCTGGTCGCATATACCATGAACATACCGCAATAACCGAAAACCATTTCCCCGTGTTTGACCTTGGATCATACCGAGAAACTTGCGGTGGAATTACACTTGGCTCCATCGTAAGGAAACTTGTAACAACGCAGAGCATACTACATGAATATTCCTAATTGACGCGTAAATAGAAGTAGTATCGCATCATTTTGAGCATTTAATATCATAGATACCTACAAGTCAACAAGTTTATCGCGCTGTTGCCAGGGACTTGGTTAACGGTTAATGTTGAATATTTTCATGTTATGTGCAGGACAAATCTCTTTGTACTGATTGTTCAATGCGAAGAGCAGTCTGATGGCTTACGAGTGCTGGATTAATCTGGTAATTCTAAGTGGACCTAAAGATCAAGTGTATTCTTCGTGCAGAGTTCATCAGGGCCGAATTTATTGGTGAAAAAGGATGGCTGAAGAGAATATGGCACCTACTGAAAACCTGAGGGGAGATTTGTCAGTGCAAGATCCTGTTTTTCTTGCCACTAATCAGAACATCCCTATGAGGGAATATGCCGTGCCAGATTTTTACAATTGTTCACCAAGGATTTCAAGACCAGTAGTTGAGGGAAATGCAAGCTTCGAAATAAAACCTATCATGCTACAAATGATTCAAGATGTGGGACAATTCGGAGGATTATCGGGAGAAGACCCACACGCACATTTAACTAACTTCGCAGACATGTGTAGCGCATTCTCCCTGCCTGGTGTAACTCAAGGAAATTTTAAACTGTATCTATTCCCGTACATGCTACGGGATAAAGCAAAGAGGTGGAGTCAGGCATTAGAGCTGGGCAAAATTCATGGATGGGAATAGTTGGTTGATAAGTTCATGAACAGGTTCTTTCCTTCGTCTGTCAACGCACAAAGGCGGAGGGAGATTTTGAATTTTGAACAAAAGAACTATGAAACCTTGAGCACCACCTGGGTACGATTCTGTCAGTTAGTAAAGAATTGACTGCATATAGGTATTCCTGATTGTATTTTGATGGAAACCTTTTACAATGTCCTAGACCAGTCAACGCAAGTAAATGCCAACTCCTCCGCAGAAGGAGGATTAATGAATAAGACATATACGGAAGCAAAGAATATATTGGATTGCATATCGCGACACTCTGATGAATGGGTTGATACTGAGCTTGAGGAAGGAGGTCTGGAGCCAGAACAAGTAGAAAGAGTCGATGTACAGACACAATGAGTGCATTGGTCGAATAAATGACCATTATGACCTCATCCCTCCAAACGGTAGCTAATCAGCAGAGAATTCTCTCCTAGGGCACAGCGCAAATTAAGGCAGTGAGTTACACATCCGTAATGGATTGCATGCAATGGGGAGAAGAGCATCCGAGAGACATCTGCCCATGGACTCAATAAACCGTATATGCTGTTTATGATGAATCATGGGGCAACGACCACAACCATGGTTAGGAGGATCACTCAATTTTCAGATTGGATGAGAATCTAACTCAAAAGACCATAGTTTTTATCAATTTAGTTATCAAGAGGATCGAGGCAACCCTCCGACCAACTGTTTGCATTTGATACCTCTTACAGTACCTCGTCTTTGGTGACATCATTAAAGCATTACATTGAAAAGAGTGAGGCGATGAGACAGTCGCAAGTTGACTCTCTCAAAGAATTAGAAGACCAAATAGATCAACTTGCAAGAGAATTAAAGAAGAAAACGCCTGGTACACCACAGGGAAGTTCAGTAATGCTGGGGCCAAAAGGTAAAGAACAATGTCATGTCGTGACATTGCGGAGCGGCAGAACAAAAGCCCCCATTGCGCAGAAGGTACCAGATGCAGTAACAATACCGGCAGATTTAACTAATTGATGATGACCAAGTACAAAATAATGAAAGCAACCCCAATTCAGAAGCAAGATTATTTACAAAAGATGAAGCCTCTCAAGACTTGAACTCTCAATCAACGCAACCTCCAGTCAATAACACACAGCAAGCACAGGACCTCACTAAGCAGAAAAGTGAGCAGGAAACACGACAGGATCCTCCACCTTTCCTATCAAGGCTGAAAAAGAAAGACGATAGTAAGCAATTTTAGAAGTTCCTGGACGTTCTTCGACAATTGCATATTAATATTCCCTTAATAGAAGCATTAGAACAAATTTCGAGTTATGTGAAATTCCTCAAGGATATTCTCGCCAACAAGAGAAAGATTGGAGAAAATGAAACAGTTGCACTAACATATGAGTGTAGCGCCTTGTTTCAAAACAATCTCCCTGCTAAAATGAAGGATCCTAGGACTTTTACATTACCTTGCACCATAGGAGGGAAGATGGTCAGAAACGCACTATGTGATTTAGGGGCGAGCATAAATTTGATGCTCTTGTCAATCTTTAAGAAGTTGGACATCGGCGAAGCCAGGCCAACCACGATTACTTTACAATTAGCCGATAGGTCAATAAAGCTTCCAGAGGGCAAGATAGAAGATGTTCTCGTGCAAATAAAAAAGTTTATCTTCCCCCCAGATTTTGTTATATTGGATTAAGAGGCAGATAGAGAAATTCCTATCATCCTGGGACGCCCATTTCTCACCACAGGGCGAGCATTGATCGATGTGCAGAAAGGAGAGTTGACCATCCGGGTCGATGATTAAAAGGTAAAGTTCAATGTTCTCAATGCGTTGAAGTATCTAGGAGATATAGAAAACTGCCAATACATCAAAGAATTGCAGGGAGAACAGCTGCACGAACCCCTGAAGGAAATGGAGGAGGAATATTTTGAAGACGGTGCAATATTGGAGGAAGATTGCACCGCAATTCATGCTGAATCTACTTTCGAACCACTCAAAGTATCTGAACGGACTTCGCAGCGTATTAAGCCATCCTTAGAAGAGCCACCTGTGTTAGAGTTAAATCCCTTGCCAGTGCACTTAAATTATGCTTACTTAGGAAGTAACGACACGTTACCAGTTATCATCTCTGCATCGCGAAGTAAGGAGAAAGAAGATGCTCTCATACAGATCCTAAGAAACAACGCAAAAGCTTTAAGATGGACCTTGACAGATATTCGAGGAATCAGTCCCTCGTATTGCATGCGCAAGATTCGTCTGGAGGAAGGAAAGAATGGATCAGTAGAAAGGCAGCATCGCTTAAACCCTGCCATGAAGGAGGTTGTAAAGAAGGAAATAGTGAAGTGGCTGGATGTCGGTGTCATCTACCCGATATCTAATAGCAGCTAGGTGAGCCCAGTGCAATGTGTTCCAAAGAAAGGGGGGATGATAGTCATCACTAATAACAAGAATGAATTGGTTCCTACAAGGACAACCACAGGGTGGAGAATTTGCATGGACTATCGCAAGTTAAATTTGGCCACTAAAAAGGATCATTTTCCACTACCGTTCATTGACCAGATGTTGGACAGACTTATGGGGAACGAATTTTTCTGCTTTCTTGATGGCTATTCAGGGTATAACCAAATAGCAATTGCGCCAGAGGTCCAAGAAAAGACAACTTTCACGTGCTCGTTTGGTACATTCGCATTCCGACGCATGCCATTTGGACTCTGTAATGCACCTGGCACTTTTCAACGATGCATGATGGCAATCTTTTCAGATTACTTGGAGGAGTCAGTCGAGGTTTTCATGGATGATTGCTCAGTTTTTTACAGTAATTATGACTCCTGTTTGACTAATCTTGAGAAAGTCTTGAAGAGATGCGTGGAAACAAATCTTGTTTTGAATTGGGAAAAATGCCACTTTATGGTGGAGGAAGGAATAGTTCTGGATCACAAAATCTCCAAGGCAAGATTGGAAGTTAATCAAGCAAAAATCGATGCAATTTCCAAATTACCCCCACCGGTGAATGTAAAGACACTAAGGAGCTTTCTGGGTCACGCGGGATTTTATAGAAGATTTATTCGCAACTTCTCTCAGATTGCAAGACCCCTTAGTGCACTTCTCGAAGTTAACCACGAGTATAATTTTGATGACACCTACACTAAAGCATTTAACACATTAAAAGATGCATTTATCTCCGCTCCAATTTTTATAGCGCCAGATTGGACGCAACCCTTTGCATTGATGTATGATGCTAGCGAATATGCTGTGGGCACAGTTTTGAGTCAGCATTGGGAAAATGTATTGCATCCCATTTATTATGCGAGTAAAACACTGAACGACGCGCAGGAGATCTATACGACCACAGAGAAGGAAATGCTCACAGTGGTATTTGCACTAAAGAAGTTTCGATAGTACCTGATCGGAACAAATGTGGTGGTGTATATGGATCACTCTGCGATTAAATATCTAATGACGAAGAAGGATGCAAAACCAAGATTGATACAGTGGGCGTTGCTCTTGCAAGAGTTTGACCTGGAAATTAAAGATAGGAAGGGCACCGAGTACCAAGTCACAGATCATTTGTCAAGACTAGAAAATTGCGAGGTTCAAGGGATAGAAAAAGATATTGAGGAAAGATTCCTCAATGAGATGATGATGGCAGTAGGCGTTAATGTCCCCTGGTATGCGAACAGAGTAAACTTTATAGTTTGCGGTCAATTACCGGATGATTATACCTACCAGTAGAAGAAGAAGCTAAGACATGATGCAAAATTTTATTTCTGGGACAATCCATTCCTGTATCGACAAGGACCTGGTCATATAATACGTCGATGTGTCCCTGAGCACGAAGCCAAGAGCATTTTAGAACTCTGTCATGAGTCCCCATATGGAGGACATTTTGGGGGGCAAAGGACTGCAGCAAAAGTCTTACAGTGCAACTACTTTTGGCCAACTCTTTTCAAAGATGTCCATGCCCATGTTATACAATGCGATAGGTGCCAAAGGACAAGGAATATGTCCAAAAGAAATGAAATTCCATTGACGTCAATCTTAGAAGTTGAATTATTTGATGTATGGGGAATTGACTTCATGGGCCCGTTTCCACCATCTGAAGTAATCAATATATTCTGGTTGCGATTGATTATGTTTCGAAATGGGTTGAGGCCATCGCATGTGCCAAGAACGATGCAGCCACTGTGGCGAAGTTTTTGAAGAAGAATATTTTGGGCACTATGGAACGCCACGTGCCTTAATCTACGATGAAGCCTCTCATTTCATCAACTGCATAATTGCTAACCTGCTGACTAAATTCAACATCAGCCATCGAGTGGCAACTGCTTACCACCCACAGACTAATAGGCAGGCAGAGATTTCTAACAGAGAGATCAAAACTATCTTGGAGAAGGTAGTTAATACTACCAAGAGGGATTGGTCATCCAAGCTTGACGAAGCACTATGGGCTTACAGGACTGCCTACAAAACACCAATTGGCATGTCCTCGTACACCCTGGTCTTCAGAAAAGCTTGTCATTTGCCGCTTGAGTTAGAACAAAAGGCAATGTGGGCTTGCAAGAAGCTGAAGTTTGATTTAGCTAGTATAGGGAAAGTCTGGAAGTTACAATTGAATCAGTTGATTGAATGGGGAAGGGATGCCTATGAAAATGCCAAGATATATAAGGAGAAAACAAAGAAATGGCATGATGAACGCATAAACAACCGAACATTCACCGAAGGTCAATAGGTACTGCTATTCAACGGACGACTGTGACTGTTCCCTGGGAAGCTGAAGTCTCGCTAGTCCGGGCCATTCCGGATCAAGACCATCTTTCCCCATGGCGCAGTGGAATTAACAACTTTAGATGGGAGTAGCGCATTTAAAGTCAATGGTCAGCGGATCAAACCCTACTATGGAGGCGACTTCGATCGACGCATGGACACCATTGATTTGGGCAAGCAGGATTAAAATGCTTACAGGGAAAGCGATTGTGATTCAAAATTAATTTATGGAGAATTGAATATTTGAAAGAGTTCAAATAATATGAATTAGATTCATATTAAAACCATAGATTAAAATTAATGGTATTTGATGCACATTAAAACTATAGGTTATGAAAGAAATACAATTGAATATGATTCAAATGTAGGCTAAATTAAATATTTGATATTTAGTTTGGTAATTATTTAATTGGAGAATTAAATAATTATTTAATTTAATTGATTTGATTTGATTTAATTTAATTAAACTAATAAAAATTAAATTAATTGAATTAAAACTATAGGTTATGTGAGAGATGTTCATTTAATATAATTTAAATGAAATCATTAATTTAATTAGATTTAATTAATTATTAATTAAATTAATTAAACAGATAACTCCTATAAAGGGGAGTTATCAGAAATATGGGTTATCCCACGTTCCTTTCTCTCTCTTTTAATCAAAAGGCAACGTGTGTGTTTGATCTGAGAATCCTAAAAGACAAAATTGTTCTGTAACCAATTTCTCTCTAGAAAAATTTCTTCATCCTTTTTCCAATTATTTTCTAGTTCCCACAAACCAAGATTGTAGCTTTGTGGTGGTATTGATTTCAATCAAAATGTAGAATTGGCCATTTGGTCTGAGTCGTCAAATGAGAGCAAGAATTTCTTTCCCTTTTCTCTATGTTTTTTTTAAGCATGCTTAACCTAGGATTGAAATTACAGTAGGCTTGTTTTTGTATTTGGTCTCTGTAATTTTTTCTGAAATTTCTCAGTATATCAGAATACCTAAATTGATAACGAGTAATGATCTTGTATTCTTTCACTGCGTTAAGGCTTTCAACCTCACAATTAATTAATAAATCTAATATAATTAATGATTTCATTCAAATCATATTAAATGAGAACATCTCTCACATAATCTATAATTTTAATTCAATTAATTAAATTAAATTAAATTAGATTATTTATTTATTTATTTAATTCTCCAATTAAATAATTACCAAACTAAATATCAAATATTTAATTTAGCATACATTTGAATCATATTCAATTGTATTTCTCTCATAATCTATAGTTTTAATGTGCATCAAATACACATTAATTTAATCTATAGCTTTAATATGAATTTAATTCATATTAGATTAATATATGAACTCTTTCAAATATTTATTTCTCCATAAATTAATTTTGAATTATATCTAAAATTAAATTAATATTGTAAAGTTTAATTAAATTATAAACTTTACATTATAATATATCATTATACATTATATTATTTCCCTAATTGAATTTGAACATTTCAAACTCAATTCAAGACATAGTTACCTCAGTTCCCTTTACTAGCTAGGAATAAGACTTCATAGGCCTACAGATTAGAAACTCCAACGATATAAGATTAATTGGTTAAACTCATTAACCAAATTAATAAATATTTGTTAACTGTGAGTACACTCAACTAAAGACTCACAACTGCACTCTTTTCACTACATATATATTTCTCTGTCCACGGATATAGACCATAATAGCAAGTTAGTCCTTCACGAGTGTTTGTAACTCTAACTGGGTCAAATTATCATTTTACCCTTGGGTTACCTCTGTAGTGCTCCTTTAATGAACAATCTGTTTATGGTCCAACCATTAAACAAAAACCCATATAGGGCTAGTGAGAAGATAGGACCCTTTGTTCAAGTCCCGGAGACGCCATTTAAGATAACATTCATCTATTTTCCCTAAAGTCGGGAAGGAGTGAAATCCATCTTGTATTATTATGTTTCCAACTCCTCACTCGGTCTTGTCCCGAAAATGGTACGCTTATTGAGTCGACAACTGGCCACTCTCACCTATACAAATCAAAGGACAATCCCTCGTGGACAAGATTTCATAATATACTTAGGATTAAGACTAAGTTTCCTGGTCATCCTACTGAAATAGAAACATAACTAGTCAACGGTGTTACATCTAGTGGTTATTATTTTGCGGTATGATTTTATATAAACTTATTGCATAGGATACCCTCATTCGTATGTCGCCTACACAAATGCATTGGATCATTGTGTTTGTATCAAATATAAAATGGGTCATATACATAATGTCACCAGGATAAGGTACCTAGCCTTATCCCTATACTATAAACCATTTAGGTTGTATCTTGAATAATGATCCATGTATATCTCCACATACAATTCAATACTCATAAGACAACCTAGAATGTTAGTTTATTGGATTTAGGGTTATTAAAACAAAATGAATACAATACAATCAATAACACTTATTGAAATAAGAGCGATAACTCTTTATTGATGACAATCAATTATTTACATTTACTATCTACGAGTTTTAGGTATAAAACCCAACAACCTATTCAGTAGGAAGGTTGGCAATACTCCAACAATCTTGGGCATGATCATTGGAATGCATTAGTTAGATTTCTAAGGTACTTGATGTACACTCTAGACTATGGATTGCATTATACGAGGTATCTACATGTACTGGAAGGATTTAGTGATGCTAATTGGGTTTTTGATAACATGAAGACTAAATCAACTGGTTGGTATATTTTTACCTTAGGTGAAGCAGCTGTATCATACAAATCTTCAAAAAAATACGTGTATAGCACGTTCTACTATGGAATCAGAGTTTATAGCCCTTGACAATGCAGAACAAGAAGCTGAATGGCTCTAAAATTTTCTTGAAGATATTCCATTGTGGTCAAAGCCTATAAGTGCAATATGTATTTATTGTGACAAATTAATGGCTTCTATAAGAGCTAAGAATAATACTTACAAGCACGACATATTAGATGCAGACATAATTTGATAAGGCAATTGATCTCTAATGGAATAATTTCCATTGATTATATGAAGTTGAAAAAGAATATTGCAGATCCTTTGACGAAAGGATTGTCAAGAGAGCAAGTCACATATACATCGAGGGAAATGGGGCTAAAGCCTACAAAATGAGTTATTTTGGTGGTAATCTAACCTAGTTGACTGGAGATCCCACGATCTAGGTTCAATAGGCAAATTAGTTGGATAATTCATAATTGACACATGAAGAAACTTATAGTTTCTTCCAATTTCTATGATGTTCTAAAGTGTGTGATCTATTGATGTTAAGGTTATATTGATATCTTGCTTTACAAGAGGAGTAGTGACAAGATACTCTTAATCAATATTACCTATATGAGAGTAGAGGTGGGGTCACTTCTATGAGGACTTTTCAAATAGTTTATGTTCTCTAATGCTCTCATGAATTCAGGATTTTATAAGACCAAAATGGACATAAACTTATAGAACTTAAAGATACAAGACAAGTTGTGTATGATATCTATTGTCTCAATTCACCAATGAGAAGAATAGTTCCATAGCTTACTCTCACTATTTCTTCGGTAAATTCAATGGATATTCACTAAGGAAGGTTCAAGTTCAGAAGACATCTTTCCTGATGCGTTTATCTTTTTGCTCTCAACGTTTTTGTTTGATTTTTCTCACCTTTTTTCATGTGGGGGATTGTTACACAATTAACATTATATGTTTCATATACAAATTTAATATGTATGAAAGTTAAGTCATAGTTTTTTTTTAATTTGAATGAGTTATGTTTGATTTTTGTCAAATAACAACACAGTTGAGTTAAATTTGACAAATGTTTCAATTTTTGTATTTATATGATTTTGTTTTGTAATTTGGAGAGTTACTAAGTTGCTAGCCTATAAATATTAACTTGGTTCTTCATTTGGAGCATCTCATTCCAAATTGAAGAGTTCTCTCATTTCTTTCTTTCTTTCTTTTGTTCTTGAGTTGAGTTGAGAGCAAGTATCCAAGAGTTTTACCATATCCGGGTAGTTCGAGGTTGCAGTTCTACCGGAGTTAGTCATTGTATCCTACCAAGACAATGGATGTAGTATGCTTACAGCCGTGTAGAGCGAATAATTGTCTTTAGAACAATGCTTACTAGAAGCGTACCTGACTACGTTTTGAGTCTCCAAAGGTTTTAAAGTTCTTTCAAGTCTTTGGTTATTTTCATATCTAAGCCTTGTTACACCATCTGGCTTTCATTTGAATTTGAATATTATACATTGAGTGTATTGTTTCTAGTAATTGAGATGTAACAAGTTTGTTGGTGTATTCAGTTCTATAGATTCTATTTCCCCAACAGAAAATAATAATAATAAGCAATGATAAATGCAAGATATGAGATGGACAGGGCCAAGGTTGCCATAAGATGGCTGAGGTCGAGGTCGACTACAATGAAATTTCTCCTTCAGTTAGTATGTGCTTGACGAATCCCACTATTGTTTGTCTGTTTTATGCACCCATAAAAGGCATAAAAAGCTACATGAGAAGTCAGTTCACCTATCATAAATTGATTTTCATCTTTCTTGAGATAGTGCACAAATCTTAAAGAAATCGATTTTCATCTTTCCGTAAGATTGCTACCTCACCTCTCAGGAACCGATTTTCATCTTTCTCGAGATGGTGCACAAATCTTAAGGAAATCGATTCTCATCTTTCCGATAAGATTGCCACTTCACATCTTAAAAATCAATTTTAGCTTTCTCGAGATTGTGCATAAATCTTAAAGAAATCGATTTTCATCTTTCTGACAAGATTTAAAGAAGTACCCAGTATGAACTTTACAAGATTGATTGGCTAATCTATGGATACCTCATGTGGACATTGATGAGAAGCTTAACCTTGCAGGGTTATTGAAGCAGCACAAGATAGAAGATATTATACTCCCAAGTCGAGCATAAGATATTTAACTCATAACAAATAGTCAAACCTCGAGACCCAACATGAGAGTGTGGGCTAACGTTATGGGTGATTTTGGACCAAAGGGTATAGCTGGCATTTTAGGAACAACAAAAGTCGACCTCGGACGACTCGAGTTGAACATAAAATTGGGCTCACCTCTTGGCTCGGTAGGCCATCAAATTATCTTAAAGCGATTCCAAAACTTAGAGAACAACCTAGGTCAATTTTTCCTATATATACACCCCATATATCTTCATATGAGGTATTTTAAACTTCTGACTTATTTTCTATTCTATGATTCTCTTACTAACTAACTTATACATTGGAGCCATTTTTCTTTTCTTTTTTTTTTTGCAGGTTCTCTCTTCCCTTGTCACATGGAGGTCATGTGCGCTTTTTGTTGGTCAAAATTTGGCATCAACAGTATTTATGGTATAAATCACACTTATATATGAAACTATATACCACTTTAATGTATAATCACTTCGACCCAAATAATTGTAGTAGCAAATGATGTGATTGTTTGTTCAAACATATCTTCAACGATAAATCGTGATGTTTTGTATATATGGTGTAGATTACACTTCATATACAAAAGAATATATCACTTCGTCGTATAACCACTTGATCCAAATAGTTGTATTAGAGCAAAATACGCGATTGTTTGTTCAAACATATATTCACCATTAGATCGTGATGTTTCATATCTATGATCCAGATCAAACCTATACATGAAATAATACACTATTTTAAGTGTAACTACATTAACTCGAATAGTTGTAATGAAAGACAATAAAAATTATAAAAATATGTAAGTACAAAATGAAAATGTAAAAATTCTCCTCTCGTAAGTTCATTTATATACCGTAAAGATAATATCCACACAAATTATAGTGTTTCATCTTTTACTTGAAATTAAGTTTTGCTGATTCCGATACAAAAAATAATAATAATAATAATAATAAATAAATAAAATTGCTGATTGGCTTGTCACTCCTAAAAGATAATATCCACACAAATTATAGTGTTTTACCTTTTGAAGTTAGTTTTTGGTTTTTCTTATAGTTTCTTGTTTTTAATTGGGAAACAAAAAGATAAGTATGTTTTTATTATAAGGTTAATCAAAGAGAAAGATGTGGCAAACTTTGTAGGTAAGAATCTAATCAAATGATTTCATGAAGTGGAGCATATTTCTAGTTTGGTAAATATATATATATATATATATATATATATAGATATATTGGAAAAATAGATCTTTCTCTTGATTTAGCATGTGTCATAGCTATTATATTTATTAATGTTTTTAATTTATGTGTTAATATAAAATATTACTTTTTTGGGATAAATTAACTTCCAAATTAATAAGCAATTTAAAAAGCTAATTTTCTCAATGGCAAATGTAATCTATATATTAAACTTCATATCTATCATTCAAAAGTAAGTGATGGAGTCTGTAATTAAAATTATCTAAATTAATGATTAATGATTGTATCAATTTAAACTTTGATAAACAAATTCAACTTTGATAAATTTCCTCTCCACATATTTAAGAAACATATTCATATAATGTATTTTTAATTAAATTTTTTATTGACTTTTTTATTAAGACAAATAAAAATTAAATCCAAACTAATAGTTAGTTACTAAATTTAATATTTATGACATATGAGAATTATATTAATGGATATTTGAAATTATAAAGTATAAAAACAAAGACTTTCATGCCATGACCACGTGCGATGGGCGAGGAGTGGGTGTTTGTTACTTTATACATAAGTAAAACATTCCACAAAAAAGAAAGTGTCTGGGGTTGGTTGAAGTTCAGTTTCTTCTTTTTTTGGTCTAAATATTCTGGAGCTAAGACCCTTCCGATGCTCCTTTTCACCATGCATAAACTAAACTTCGAACTTATTTGGCTACCTTAGCTGTCTAAGCAAGCGCTGTATTAAAATCTAATGACTTTCCTATGCTTTCTGATTTCGTCCAATAAGGCTTCTTCATTAGTAAGCAGTGTGGAGCTAGAGACAAGACTAGTCTCGTAAGAAAATCTCTCGAGAAATCTATGAAGATCGAATTCAGTCTCAAGAGGACTCGAACCTTTTGGTTGTTAGTATTATAGCCCCAATTATGGCTACTAATAAAATCAGAATAGAAACAAAAAAACTAGACATAATAGTAGATATAAAGTAAATTGCCCAGTGTTGCTAGCAACCGTGTTTGACCCTTTTTCGCGCTTCTTTCAACTTCCTTACATTCTAGCTGAAAGAGAGACTTGACCTTTACTTAGAGAGCGGCTGCGACACCACTCTTTTCCATGCTCGTATATTAATTTCTCTAAGCAATACCAAACCAAATACGAGAAATAGTGGAGTCCTGAGCTAAAGACTATAATAGAATATGTCTCAAACTAAAATGTTATTTTAACTTATTTTTAATATTAAAGTATTGGTTACTCGATTTCTTAAAAATAAAGTATCGGAAAAGTAAATGCATTAATCCATATGATTTTTCTAACTTTATATTAAAAGAATATAAATGAGTAAAGAACACAAAATGATGAAGTCTACTACATTAGATATCATCACTTATTTACTTAATAATTAAGGCCCCACTAATAATTAGTCTTTTTTCTGTTTTATAAAAAATGAAATTATGTATTAATAATTTATTTATTTTGCTTCTATTTTTCAAAATTGTATTTTGAAAATCCTGACTAAATTGGGTGAACAAAAAAAAAGATAATCCTTTTTTTTTTTAAATGAAGAAAACACATAGGTTTAATTACCATTTTGGTGTCTTGCGCTTTAAAATTTGTTCAATTTTAGTCGTGTACTTTCAAATGTTTAATTTTGGTCCACGTACCTTAAATAATTCTTTAATTTAATACATGTATATATACACTTATTATATTTTTTACATTAAAATTAAATTATTATTTAGCTAATTTTGATAAAAAAAAATAATTATGAAGGACTAAATTTAAGAGTAATGAAAAATATTGATATTAAAATTTAACATTTGAAAATATAAGAACTAAAATTGAACAAATTTCAAAATACAAAAATCAAAATGATATTTTGACGAAAAACTTGTTTAAAATTTGAGGAATATTTTTAAAACTTAGGTTACATAGTACAAAAGTTACTATTTTTTTCCCCTAAAATGAAACAAAGTAAGTTGTGAAATTGGATTTAATACTTATCACATAAATTAAATCTAATGATTTTGGGATTTGAATAACTCTGAAAATGCTAATTACTATTTTAAAGATTGATAATGATTCAATTTCAACCTTCACAATGATTAAACTAAATAAAAACTACGATTTTACAAATTACTTATATTTTAGAATAAAAAATAAATTATCTCATTCAAAATTGCAAAATTGTGAATTGTGATTTCAACTACACTAATATTTATAAGTGATTAAATCACAATTTTCAAGTAATTTTGAAAATAACAAACAAATAACTATTTCCCTATTGTAATGTTTTTAATATTTCACAAACAATTTCTCCATTAAATTCATCATTTAGGCCTAAAAGGGTGTTATAAAGAAAGAAATATCTCTTAACCAAAGATTTTCGTTTTACGAGAAAAAAATAAAGTGAACTTAGCTTAACGATAATTATCATGACATTTTATCTTAGAGGTGATGAATTTAAGATAAAATGTCTTCTATGTTTTATATGGTCCTTTCCTATTTCTTCTATGTCGTAGGGTTAAAACCCAAAAATCCTTGTTGCTTTCCCGATGTTTTCTTACGTTTTCAATAAAACCTTCTCGTAAAGGTATTTTAACAATGTTTTCGGTGATGTTAGTAGATGGTATTCGAACCATTCCTTTTCTATTCATGTCTTCCTTGTTCAAAACCTCATTAGTCATTAGGAAGGAACCAATAAAAAAGATGTTTAATAAATTTTTAAAATAAGAAATTGGTAATAATGTTATCAAATAACAACGTCAAGAGAAGAGTATGATATATTTTTATATATTAAATTTACATCAAAAAATATATTTTAAGGATATTTAACACAAACATGACTAGGATGATTCAAATTTTGAGTTGTTTAATGAAAATTATATCATTTCATATTCAAAAGGATATCAATAATTATAAATTATTTAAAAAAACTTTTATCATTTTTAAAATCACTATAAAACATATTTTTAATCTTTTAAACTTACTTTTGATGATATAAAAATTACATTTAAAAGTAAAAAATCTAATATTAAATTAATTTTGAGGGATTAAAAACATGTTTTAGGATGATTTTTAATATGATAAAAAAATATTATTAAAACTATTAAAACGTATACAAATAGTTATAAATTTTCACGTGTTTATATTCTTTAGCCGCCATAAAAAGAATATAAAGTCAACTCTTATTAATTTTTTTAAGAAGAATACTTGATTTATTTGAGTTGAATCTTTGATAAATATTATTTTACAACAAATTTCTTCTCTTTACCATAAATATTTTATCATGAAAATGTTTCTATTATATGGTTGAGATAAAATAACGTTGAAAACACAATCACGTAAGATAACGGAAGCAATTAAAATAAACTAATTAATAATTCAAAAATTAAAAAGTTGAAAAATTAGAAACAAAATCAAATTAAAATAGAATTTAAAAAAAAAGTTTATTAAAGTTTGGTGACAGGTTATAGAGAGAGAAAGAAGGAAGCAAAGCAATGAATTGGATGAAATAATTTATTTTATTTACGCATTTTTTTTCTTAAAATATATTAAAAATATCAACTTTCGGACAACTCCATGTCGTCGCTGAGGCATACGCTCTTTAGTCTTTTCTTTTTCTCTTTCATCTCTCTCTCTCTCTCTCTTTTTTTGTTTTTTTTTTTCACCTTCGTTACGCGATTTTTTCTCAATCCCACAATTCAACATGAAATGGTGAAGATTGATTGATGTAACGCTTCTTCGGCTCTGATAATTTGTGATTTCAGATTACTAGGGTTTCGATTCTACTAATTTATCTTCAGTTTGAATTATTGTGGAAGTCTATTTCACTAGGATTTGGGCGACTATAGTGGGATTCTACTGGAATTTGCAGTTTCCAAATTTTGAGGTAACACTTCCTTGTTTCAGTCTTTAATCTAATTTTAGTAAATTACTGATTATCTGGTTTTAGTTTCGTTAGTCACTGTGTGCTAGTTTATCTGTATTAGATTCTTGGTAGATCTGTATCGTAGAGTTGATCTTGAGGGATATGGACGTGTAGCTCGTTGTTTGATTTGCTAAACAGCTGTGGGAAAGAAAAGGAGGAAATTTGAAAGTAAATGGTTCAGTTCATTTTGTTGTAGTGGGAATTTGGGTTCATATCAAACTACATAAGCGATTAGAGGTTGGATTTGATTATGTGTTGGGTATGTTTACTTTCTTATCGTTTTTACTTGTTTGGCGCTGTACATTGATGATCTCAAGCTCTCATTAACCATTAGTTTTTCCTTTATTGGGAGGGTTTAAAGTTGCTTGCCAACTTTGATTCTTTATTGTTATTATTTTGTTTTGTTTTTTTCCTTCTCATTTCCATCATTGAAACCTCTCTTTTAATACCGATCAAGGACTATATTTTATATCAATAAAAGTAATTACGTGGGGAATGGGACAAAATGTCATAACCCAATTAAGAAGTAGATTTGGGGATTGTGAAAAATATTTCAAATTTATCAAAATGATAAGATGGTAAGATAATAGAAATTTGACCGTCTCCAATTAAGAAGTAGATTTGGGGATTATTAGACAGTAAAAAATAGTGCTTGAAAAATCTCTCCACTATCCTCTTAATTTAAAGGTTCAAAGGTATTATGTGATTGTGGACCATATCAACTACGAAATGTGCTAATTGTCCAATAGTCTTATCTCTACCTTTCAATTTTCAACCTCAGATTCGAACTGTAAGATTGTGATTCTCGGTAGTAATGTGTGTGCAGTGGAAGACTTCAAAAGGTTAATACAATCTTACCCAGTTTTTGCAGTATTGCAGCTGAAGAATATTAATTTAATGGATGTACAATCTGCTTGAAACATGTTTGTTTTATCTGACGTCGTGAAATCCTGAATTTCCTGCATGCACAAGCTTACTTTTCGTTCAGGCTACCAGGGCATTTTTTTTTCTCTTAAAAGTGTGTGTGTATATATATATATTATCCAATTCTAATTTGATTAATTTTTAGTTTTTATAATAATCAATAGAATGATGTATTAGATACATCATCTTCTTGATATCTTAATTCTTAAACACTCAAACTTTCACTTCCTTTTCATGCAGGATTTTGTAAGTTCTTGATTATTGGGCTTTCTCAAATTTTAGCTGAAGTGGTAGTTTGGATACTCAGTCACAGCTTTACCAGCGTGTCTATGGGGTGAAAGTTACTTATGGTATGAAGGGTATCGTTTACTTGTTGGATGTCTTGGAAGCGTAATACCTTCTTAGCATCTATTCTTACGAAATATTTCCGCTCTGCAGAGAGCTCAATTTAGAGCCGCTTCTTTGCTTCTTCCACATAATTTAGGATTAAAACAAAAAATGCCTTCATGGTGGGGGAAGTCATCCAAAGACGTGAAGAAGAAAACGAGCAAGGAAAGTTTCATAGAATCATTACACCGAAAGTTTAAGAATTCACCTGAAGGTAAAGTAAACAGCAGATCAGGAAGTTCTCGTAAACGTGGTGGTGACACTATATCTGAGAAGGGGTCCAAATCACCAATATCAAGATCACCATCACCTTCCAAAGAAGTAGCTAGATGTCAAAGTTTTGCCGAAAGATCATGTTCTCATAAACTTCCACTTCCAGATTTGCACCCTGTAGGTGTAGGTCGTACAGATTCTGGGATTAGTGTGACAGCAAAATCCAAATTAGAGAGAAGCTCCAAGACATCTTCATTCCTACCCCTCCCCAGACCTGCTTGTATTCGAAGTAGGCCAGATCCTGCAGATTTGGATGGCGATTTGGTCACTGGTTCAGTCTTTGGTGAGTCCTCAAGTGATAGTGATGATCCCACTGATTCACGTCAACGTAGTCCTCGGGCAACTGATTATGACATTGGGGCTAGAACTGTGATAGGTTCTACTGAACCTAGGTAAGCTCCATACCTTTATTTCATCTATATCTTTCATTCTAGGAGTCCGTTTCATTGTTCATAGTCTTTGTTGAATGGTTGAATAAGGTTACTTGCATCATTTTGTCCCTGTTCTACAGCAGGTAGCTTGCATTTGGAGCATTGTTTTTAACTTACCATTTTACTTGTCCCTTACATTTTTGGTTGATTTTTCTGAAGTGAAACTCTCAAAGATCAGTCTCCTACTTTCGTGCAAATAAATTTAAAAGAGGGCAAGAAAGCGGAGAGTCTTCCATTTCCTCATAAGAATTCTTCAATGCCTAAACGGAGGCCTTTAAGCAGCAACGTAACGAATCTACAAGTTCCTCGCCATGGGGCATTCTTTAGCGCACCAGATAGTTCAATGTCTAGTCCCTCTAGAAGTCCCATGAGGATATTTAGCACTGAGCAAGTCATGAACGCTGCTGTTTGGACTGGAAAATCTCACCCAGATGTCATTTTAGGTGGATCTGGCCCTTGTTCCAGTCCTGGCTCTGGTCACAATTCAGGGCACAACTCTATGGGAGGTGATATGGCGGGCCACTTCTTTTGGCAACAAAGTAGGGGTAGCCCCGAATATTCTCCTGTACCCAGTTCAAGAATGACTAGCCCCGGCCCTAGTTCCAGAATTCAAAGTGGTGCTGTCACACCTATTCATCCTAGAGCAGGGGCTCCACCTACTGAGTCACAGACATGCTGCCCTGATGAGAAACAAACTCATCGTTTGCCTCTTCCTCCCATAGCAATCTCAAACTCTTCTCCATTTTCACATTCAAATTCGGCAGTGACATCTCCTTCAGTGCCTAGGAGTCCAGGGAGGACAGAGACTCCAGTAAGCCCAGGTTCACGCTGGAAAAAGGGGAAGCTTCTGGGTCGGGGCACATTTGGGCACGTATATGTTGGTTTTAATAGGTATGTGAATAAACATTCAATTTTTCACTGTCATTGATTCAGGCAAAAGTTTGTTCATTGTCAAGGCTAGTTATGATGTGGTAGACTTATAGCTTATTCCATATAAGTGATTATGATACCTTGATTATGGTATTGATGCCATCTATTTCTCTTACTTTGGAGGTCTGTCACTTTTTGTGCCTAACATTGTTGATTTTGCTACCACAGATAAGATAGTAGTACTTAACATTCTGTTGTTTTTTCTTTCCCATTTTATTTTATTTTATTTTTTGGTTCATTATTGGAATCATTTAGCGAAAGTGGAGAGATGTGTGCAATGAAGGAGGTCACGTTATTTTCTGATGATGCAAAGTCTAAGGAAAGTGCTAAACAATTAATGCAGGTACACATTTCATTTTATGCGGATCCGTTCTAGTGCTTCTGTTTTTCACACTACAAACTTTCTATGTTTTATTAAGAATTTATTTTTCTATTTTATGGCAGGAAATTGCTTTACTGAGTCGTTTGAGGCATCCCAACATTGTGCAGTATTATGGTTCCGAAGCAGTGAGTATTTTGCTTCTAATATTAGCGGTATTCTCTTTAAAATATTATGAAGGGAAGATGTTGAGATGAATTGGTCATCTGGTAAAGAAAAGTTAGAAAACCCTTCTCCCTTCCGTGGATGAAATATTGGAGAGAGATGGTGAGAGGTAACTTGGTTTAGCACCTCAGTTGCATTTTTGAACACCAGAACCCATTGTCTCTGGACCAACAAAAGGAAAAAAAAACAAACTTTTTTTTATGATCTTTGTTGTAGCTACCGTTATTTGTTAACTTGGCTAGGTAGTTGACACTTGACAGTTTTCAGTTAAGAAAAGTCTTGGAGGTGAAGCATCTATACTTTATAGGATTGACTTGAAACCTAATTTAGGTTCCAATCAACCAGCTTTGCTGCATACAATGGGTGTAGTTGGGAATCTGGATTTAAGTTGTTATATAATCTTCTTCTTCTTCTTCTTCTTCTTCTTCTTCTTCTTCTTCTTTTTAATAATAACAATAACAATAATGATAATAATTTTATTTTAATAATTTGAAATTATTTTTAACAGGTGGGTGATAAATTCTATATATATCTGGAATATGTATCTGGTGGTTCTATTTATAAATTACTTCAAGAGTATGGACAATTTGGGGAACTAGCAATTCGTAACTATACTCAACAAATACTATCAGGACTTGCATATTTGCATGCTAAAACTACGGTGCACAGGTAATTGTGATTTTTAAACATCTACGCCCACAGTTTTTCTGACACATGCGTGTACTGGCTGCTACAATCTTATTGTAAATTGTTTGCGGGACTCTGTACACAATTGAACTTCTAACCTCTGCAGGGATATTAAAGGAGCAAACATACTCGTTGACCCTAATGGTCGTGTTAAATTGGCAGACTTTGGGATGGCGAAGCATGTAAGATGGCTCACAATTTTTACTTTTACTATGCCTCAAATTACGTGCTTTGAAAATATTTCTAGTTTTGACTTCTCCATCCATTAAATTTATAGAGCTAGTTGTTTCTTCTTCTTCTTTCTCTCTCTCTCTCTCTCTCTCTCTCTCTCTCTCTATATATATATATATATATATATATATATATCAATTATCAACTATTGTGCATACCAAAATTATACCTTATTATTAGAATTTAATAATTGGAGTCTATTGTAATATGGGAAATAGAATGCTATTCGATAGTATTTAATTAAATTGTGTGCGTGTGTTTTTCCCTCTATTATGTTCTTGAAGAACGTATATAAGAAAACTCAGGATTCTGTTTTATCATTTCGTATTTATCTACTATATTTACGTTACATATTTTAGAATTCACTTTAAAAAGTTTTGCTATTTTGTTTTCCAGATCACAGGCCAATCATGTCCACTATCGTTTAAGGGCAGCCCTTACTGGATGGCACCTGAGGTGAGAATTTATTTTATCTTTAAGTAAAAATCATATGGAAATGATTCATATGTCTGACCCAATATTTTCCCAGGTCATAAAGAACTCAAATGGTTGCAACCTTGCCGTTGATGTTTGGAGTCTTGGATGTACCGTTCTGGAGATGGCTACTACAAAACCACCCTGGAGCCAGTATGAAGGGGTAAGTAAAGACGCTTTTGAATATCAAAGCTATAAAAGTGTTTTAAACATTAGGAAATTTAAATATCTAAACTATAAAAGTGTTTTTAACATTAGGAAATACACTTTGTTATCAAATCTCTATGCGAAAGCACATTTAAATTGCCAGTAATCATTTTGAAGGCTTTTGTATAATACACTTTGTCATCAAACCGCTAGTCGCTTAGCTTTGCTTAATCTCTTATTTTAATTATTATAAGAAGCTTCCTACTGGGATTGTAATTTGAACGCACGTGTCTTATTTTGCACATTATCGTTTATTCTTCTGAAAGTTCTTGGGTTCGTGTGTGGTCTATGTTGAACGTTTCTTTGAAGCTTACTCTCACATTTCTTACACAGTACCTTGTTATTTGTTCTGACAGTGTTGACATTTTATATTCTTGCTTAAAAGGTTGCTGCGATGTTTAAGATTGGTAATAGCAAAGAACTCCCAGTAATTCCAGAGCACCTCTCAGATGATGGGAAGGATTTTGTGAGACTATGTCTGCAACGAAACCCACATCATCGACCTACAGCTGCTCAACTCTTGGAGCATCCTTTTGTCAAACATGCTGCACCTGTAGAGAGGCCCATTTTGAGCTCTGAACCTTCTGATACAACTCCCGGAGTTACAAACGGAGTGAAAATTTTGGTACACACTTTTTCACATTGCTTTTTCATTCATCACAGCATATGGCTCTCTTGTGGTTGCGGGTTTTGTTGCTGTCTGCACTGTTCAATTTTACTGGAGATGTGGTCATAAGTCATAACAGCTTCTCTTGATTTGCATGGTGCATATGATTGAGCTATGTTTTGCTGCCTTACTGTTTTTGTCTTGTTGGATTCTTATTTTTGATATGTTTATATTTTAGTCGAATATTAAGCTAAGCTAAGCGACCGGCGGACTGGCGGTCCGGCGGTCCAGCTGTGAGTTTATGAAACTTGAATTAGAATTTGGAAAGATTCTAGTGCTTCAGCTGTTAAAACAGAAAACCATTTTTCGTTTCATTAGTTCTGTAAATGATTTATTTATTATTATTATTATTTTCCCTCCTTTTCATTTTGGTTGAGTTTTGTCTATTGATCACTTCCAGGGTATTGGTCAATCACGGACTACTTCTATGGACTCGGATAGTAGACTTGCAGTTCATTCTTCAAGAGTCTCAAAAGCTGTTCTTCATGCCAGGTTCTCTCTTGCCCCCAACGGCCTACCCAATCCCCAACCAAAAATAATTAAATTAATAATATTTTACTGACTGAGGCTAAGATTAATTCTGATGTCACTTTTCATCCAGTGAAATCAATATTCCCAGAAACATATCATGTCCTGTTTCACCAATTGGAAGCCCTCTTTTGCATTCACGATCCTCTCAACATCCCAGTGGAAGAATGTCTCCTTCACCTATTTCAAGTCCACGAACCACTTCGGGCTCGTCCACACCTTTGACAGCATGTGGTGGTGCAATTCCTTACAACCACCTGAAACAAGCTATATTCTTGCAAGAGGGATTCGGAAGCATGCCGAAGTCCTTAAATAGTAGTCCATTCAGCTGCGGTATCTCCTTCCATGATTCAAACCCCGATATTTTTCGAGGGTTGCAGCCTGGGGCTCACATCTTCTCTGAAATGATACCAGAAAACGATATCTTGGGAAAGCAGGTTGGACGGCCTGCTTATGGTGAGTTGTATGATGGCCAGCAGGTCTTGGCTGACCGAGTGTCTCGACAGCTCCTGAGGGATCATGTTAAAACAAACCCTTCTCTTGATTTGAATCCTAGTGCTACATTGTCCAGCCGCATGAATGGTATCTGACTCCGAATGCATCCACCTACTAGAGCTAGTTTTCAGGAGTAAGAAGCTTTCTTTGGATTGGAAAGACTATTACCATAACTATTACTGCCAAAAGACGTAATATAAGAAGGGGGGAAGGAATAGTAGACCGAACCAGTGGGAGATAAATTCTTTATACATTCTGATTTTTGAAGGCTAAGAAGGCTCAGCTGTGTGACTAAATTAACATCTGGTGCGATTTGATCTGGTGATGACCTGCGGTATCGGTTTGTACAGTCTTCAAATGTTCGATTTATCATCTGACCAACTAATCTGAGATGCAAAATTTTTAGTTTTGTTCAAGCGGGATGATTTCTGATGATCCAATGTGAAAAGGAGGTTATTTGAGATTGAGAGAGAGAAGTACCCACCCATGGAGTTCCTGAACTAGGAAAAGCATTTACAGCAGTGACAAATGTACATTTTTTTAGATAATCTTATAGAAAGACTAAAGGAACAAATGGTAATTACCTCCCCCCTCTGAACCTTCTTCCTTTCTACCAAAAAGAGGGAAAAGAAAGAAAGGGGTGGGGAGGGGGGAGGGGGGGGGGGGGAGAAGGGGGAAGGAGAGAAATTATGCTGTACACTTGCTGAAGGAATGAACTGGCTTTAGTATCTATGAATCTTATTGAGAGAATCAAGAACTTGTACAGCGCATGGAATTAAAGTTTCCTACAGTGATTTATGGAAGTTCTGGTATGGCTGTCATTTTATGTCTAGTTTGGACCTGATTATTGATTGCACTCCATTTTTCAGTAAATTGATAGATTGACCTCTGGCATTGAAGGATAATCTCTCGCAACAGTCACATAATGGATATAGTAGAGTTGGGAGTTTTATTTTTAGAAAAAAACTTAGATGCATTTCTTATCTTTGTAAATTCTGTAAAATTGTCCAACTATAATTTGATACATGACAAATTATTATAAAGATAGGTCCATCATTATATTTAAGTAAATATAAATAAATAGACTACTGCAAAAATAGGTAGGGAGGTTATTCATACTTGAGGCACAAATTTTAAAATTTTAAAATCAGCTATTGTTGTGATTTGGAGAGATGGTCATAGGGGAAATATTTATAAATAGATATCAAGGAGATAAAATATTCACAAAACTGTTTATTATAATCAAATGTTTACAATTATATATGTACTATTACTATCCCATCATTTTATTAATTTATTCATATTTTTCTTTTTAATTTACCCTTTTTATTTAAATTAGTTTCCATTTGGTCCAACATGTTTGGTTTTGGTTTCTTTCTAATTTTCCCTTATTTTTTTTAAATTTTTTTTAATTTTTAATTTTCTTTTTATTTAGTACGTAATATAATGTAATATGTAGTTGCTATATAGTAGATATTTATACACAACAATATATAAATTGTTTTATCTTTACCATCCTCAGATGTGATTGAGATGCTATTGCGTGTGCATTTGTATACTCTTGGATTATTTATACCATCCATTGTTAGCAAATCCAGTAATTTAGCCCTTGTTTGATCATCACTTTGTTTTTTGTTTTACCCCTCATTTCTTACAAAGATTTGCATCTTTCTTAAGCATAATAGTTGAATTCTTAGTCGAATTCTAAAAATAATGAAAACTGTTTTTCTTTTTTAGTTTTCAAAAGTTAGCTTGGTTTTTTAAAATATTGATAAAAAATAGATTACGAAAAATGAAATTTAGAATGTGAACGTTAGACTTAATTTTCAAAAACAAAAAGTTAAAGAACCAATTGATTACTAAACAAGGCTTTAGTTTTAACTTTTAAGGTGTATTCACCATTTATCTTAATGCAATGCTAATTTTTGTAGTGTATATAAACTATTTATACATTCGGAATGCACTTTCAGCAAGTTGTATAATTTAATTTTAGAATATTCATTAACACCAATGAAGTGTTAATGTCTAACGAGCACGTGAGTTATTAATAGATTTGAAAAGTTTCTCGATTTTAAGTTTAATCATCTAAATATGATAGAGTTTATGTTTGGTAATTTATCTAAAGTACTAATATTTCTAAATTTATTTGAACAAAATGAGATTATTTGGAACACCGAATTGAATTATGAAGTTTGAAGTTAATATTTCTATGGAGTTAGAAAAGTTATGGAGTTGAGTTATTAAGTTAAGAATATATTTTGCATTATTTTATAACTTAAAAAGGAAGTTAGGTTTTCGTTAGGCTATTTTTGTTTGTTTAACTTTCAGTTAACCATCCAATTACACACATATTTTTCTTAGATTTTCAACATGATTGTCAACTTAATAAACTTCACATCACTACATAAAATTTTGGCTATTGCAACGAAAATTTGTTGGGAAAATGACTTTTCCCAACAATTTTAACATCATTGGGGAAAAAGAGATATCCCAATGATTTTTTAATGCTGACGCTGTTAGTTTTGGCGTCAGGCAAAATGGCTTTGGAATAATTTTTTTTGAGGATTTTTCCCAATGCTATATAGACAAGCTTTGTCGACGGTCCTTTTCGGCGTCGGGAAAATATTCCTCCATTTACAATAGATGTTAGATTTTAAAAGCCGTCGGGAGAAGATTTTTAAAAGCCCTATTCTTTCCTTTTCCTTCATTTTGCGCCGTTCGACCCCTTCCCTTCGCCCTTCTCCATGCGTCTGCTGCCCCTTCTCCGCCACCTTCTTCAAACTCGCCCGCTTGAGCCCCTCCGCCGCCCTCCTGTCCCTCCCCCTTTCTGCCCCTTCCGCTTTCCTTCTTTATGCCCTTTCTGCTCTTCCCCCTCCCCCCTCTCTCACCTAAAGCCTCACTGCCCTTTGATTTCCAGGTTTGTAATTTTTTTTTTCCCTAAAAAAAATTTGAAGCAAGAAATGATTTGGAAAAGAGGGAGATTCTTTTTGGGTGAAATTCTTCTCTTTCTGTAACCCACGTGATATTTTTTCTTTTTCTTTTTTTTTTTTGGGTGAAATTTTAGTCTTGCCTATCCATTTTTCTGTTGAAGGTTTCAAGGAGATTGGACCTTGTTTATGGTGATGGGAGTAATGGGCTTATGGGTTTGGTTTCTCAAGCTGCTCAAGATGCATTTCTCATGATGTTTGGCTTAAAATAAATTACCCGTGATGTTTCGAGGTTAGATTCAGAATTTGGCGAGACAATCGCTGCTGTCCAGCGGGTTTGAAGATGTTTTGGTGACGTTCAGTAAGTGTTAAGGTCGTCTAATCCTTTAAAATCTTGGTGTGGTTGCTGGAATTGTAGTTCATTAACCTTTAATTCTGCATTTGTGTCTAGCTCATAGCTAATATGTCCCTTTAAACTCTTTCGTCAATTTGATTAGGATTGGTAATGGCTAGTAATGGATATAAATATGTGGAAATGATTTTAATTTATGTAATTTCTTTACAATCCTTATGTTACAATAATTTGTCTAAAAGTTTTTTTTGGCTTTGAATGGATATAATCTAATTGCACAAATCTAATAAGAAAAGCACAGTTGAGAGTTCGTTGGATGGTAATTAGTAAGGAGTAGTTTATATTCACATATTTGAGTTTGATTTGAATTTAAGTTTTATATTGAATTTGAGAATAAATAATGCATTTAGTTTGAGGTCGCGAGGGTTTAAATTTTATTTGAAATTATTTATATTACTATGTTTAAGTTTTATATTGAGTTTGAGATTGATATAAGGATAAATACATAGTTATGTTTAAATTTTGTATTAATATTGCGTTATTTGTATTTTATAGGTATCTTGAAGTTTATGTTCAAGCAAGAAATAGAGAAAAATCAAGATATGTTTTGTGTATATTATGTGATGTAGATTTGTATTTTGTAGGTATTTTGGAATTTATGTTCATGGATAAGATGTAATTGTAATTAACTTTGCAAAACTAAATTGTATGTTATGTAATAAAAACTAATTAATGTAAAATTTGTTGATTTTAGTTTATTTATTTAAATTTGTAAGATTCAAGTTCGTTTAAATTGTTGTTTGTTTTTTTAAAAAATTAATATGTTTGAATTTTAGTAATTAGAAAAAATTCATATTAAAAAACCATTCCTAACACCAAATTTTAAGGTGTCGGGGAAAACAAAAAAAAATATGAAAAATTTTGAAACCTTTCCAGACACCATCCTAACGCTAAATCAGATTGGCGTCAGGAAAGGCTTTTCCTCCATTATCCAACCTTTTGCCGACGCTAAAGAAGTGGCATTGGCATAGGGTATTTATTTGGCGTCGGGAAATGTGACTTTTGTCGACGTTAACAATTTAGCATCGACATATCTCCTCCCAATTCCAAGCGTCGTGAGATTGATTTTTCCCGACGAATGAACTTTTTTGTGTCGAGATAGGCCTTTCCCAATGATCTTGCCAACCGTCAAAAAAGCATTGGGAAAGGCTTTTCCGACGCTTTTTTGACTTTTCCGATGATTTTTTTCGTCGGAAAAAACATAATTTCTTGTAGTGTATATATTTTACAATTTTTGTATATGTAACCATTAAACTTGAGGTAGACAATATACTCTCATTTTATATGAACAACCAATTTACAATATACTTTCATATTAATGAAATACATGAATGGAATATTTACCAAAAGAAAAAAGTAGGTCATCAAGGAGTTTAAAATCTTTTATGGCATCTTATATCATATTATAGGTTAGAGTTTAAGATGCATGTATGTTGGTTGGTTTAGAGCATTTGTATATGCACTATTCATAAACATAGTATAGGAAATTTTAAAGGTTTTCTACACATATAATATCTAAATAAATAGACACAACTGTATAAACTTTCTTATTATTTTTTTTTATATGAATAGTCTAATAGATTATTATTTTACACAAAAGTATGACCCAATTTACCTTTTCAGTCCTCTTTACTATTTCAATTTTTTGAATATATATAATATATAATATATATATATATATAAACCAAAAGAAATATATAAGGAAAGTTTCTTACGGTTATGAACTTTTTAAAGTAATAAACTCGAAAATTGTTGCCCTCATAAATGAAAGTAAGAATCGAAAAGAAGCTTTGAATGAGAAAATAAGATATATTTGATAAATACAACACTATATTTGAATTTTCTAAAATAAACTAGGGTTTATTTGATAAGTGCATGAATAAGATAATTTATACAATATATTGTCTTATATACCAAACAATATAGGGCTAGTTGCATAAATAGAATTTAAGCCCAAAATAATAGAATATATAGTACAAGGATAAAATAATTGCATATATAGATCAAAAAATGATAAAAGACTAAAAAACCCATGCCTAGCCACCATTTTTTTCGCTTCTTCCCGGTTTTCTCAAATTAAAAGCTATCACTGATAGCAACTATCAGTGATACACCACTAATAGTTGCTATCACTGATAGGTTCTATCAGCTGCTATCGTTGATAGCTTCTATCAATTGCTATCAATGATAATTGCTATCATTGATAGCTTTCAATTTTAGAAAAATTAATACAATCTTGAAATATTAACTTTTAATTTGCTATCAATTATTATTAGCTATCATTGATTCATTTTTATCAATTGGATTCAACGTTGAAATATTACTACTTAAGGCTATCAGTGGCTATCAATGATAGATTTATAAACAGTGATCAACTTTGAAAGAAGACCAACAACTTTGATTACCATAGTAGTTATCACTAATAATCTTTTATCATGGCTATCACTGGCTATCAGTCATTATCACTGATAGACTTTCATCAATTAGAATCAACCTTGAAATATTAACACTTAAGGCTATTAATGATAGATTTCTATAACTAGTTATCACCTTTGAAAGAAACTCGATATATAGATATCACTTAAGTTTTATCATCGATATCACTAACATCACTCATATTGTGGTTATCAGTGATAACTTCTATCACTGATAACATCACTAATAAGATGCTATCAACGATCTCACTGATATCTTATTATCAGTGATAGTTCTCTATCACTGATAATGTGCTATCAGTGGTAGC
The DNA here is from genome assembly GCF_027475165.1 of Benincasa hispida. Classification (NCBI taxonomy): domain Eukaryota; kingdom Viridiplantae; phylum Streptophyta; class Magnoliopsida; order Cucurbitales; family Cucurbitaceae; genus Benincasa; species Benincasa hispida. The sequence continues at coordinate 29,599,581 of NC_143478.1, forward strand.
TTTTATCACCAATAACGTGTTATCGGATAACTTCTATCATTGATAACATGCTATTAGTATTAGCTCCTATCATTGGTAACATGCTATTAGTAGTAGCTTCTATCAATCATAACCACTAAACACCTTTTTGCCCCTTTCTTGTCCTTCCCAAACATTTATAAGTCTCTTTTCTTTACGATGATAGCTTCTATTACTGATAAACATTCTATTAGTGATAACTTCTAGGCATTCCACTTACATTTTAGTTCGAGATTCAACTTTATTAATTAAATTCACTAAGTTGGCTATCAATGATAGATTCCTACAAGTGGCTATTAACTACGAAAATATAATCAAAGATTAAGTTATCAATGATTGAAAATATTAGTGGCTACCACTAATAGACTTTCATTTGTTATTTATATTTATTATTTGTTATAATAATCAAACTTGATGATTGGCTTGTTGGTGTTAGGTCACTTATGAATTGAATACTTTCAAATCATGCGTATGGAACTCAGCCTCATAATTCTTGTGAAAAAAGAGGGAAGAAGAAAAAATTCAAATAAAGGAAAGAAAAATTTTAAAAATAAGAGAAAGAGAAGAAGCAAAAACTGAAGAAAAAGAAAGAAAATTAAATAGAAAAAGGAAGCAAAAACTGGAAAAATGAAAGAAAAACTAAAAAAGAAAAAGAAAAAGAAAGAGAAGAAGCAAAAAATCGGAGAAAGACAATAAAATAAAATAATAAAAAAAGATAAGGCAAGAAGCAAAAATCGGAGAAATGGAAGAAAATAAAAATTAAAAAAGGAATAAGTAAGAGCTGAAGAAAGAAAATTAAAAAAAATAATAATAATAAAAAACTGAAGAAAGAAAAGAAAATTAAAAAAAGAAAAAAAAGAAAGGAAAAAAAGAAGGAAATGAAAGAAAATAAAAAAAAAATAAAGGAAAGAAGCAAAAATCGGATAAAGGAAAGAATAAAATAAAATAAAATAAAAAAAGGAGAAGAAGCAAAAACTAAGAAAGAAAATAAAATGAAAAAAATGAAAATAGGGAGGGAAGAAGCAAAAATTAAAGAAGAGAAATAAAACAAAAAGACTAAAAATAAGTTGTACAACAAAATAAGACAAGGGAGGGCGAAATTGAAAATTAAAAAAAAATTCAAAGATTGACTAATCAACTCATTCATATTTGCAAATATTTTAAAAATGTAATATATTTTTAGATTTTTTCTCTTATTCTACTATGCATTACAAATATCCAACAATATATGCGATGTATATAAACATTTTCCAATATGTTTGTAAATAAATAAAAAAAAATAAGCTATAGCATATGCGATGTATATTTACATTTTTTAGTATATTACCAGAATGTTCAATATATATTTGAGATTTCAATGGAGAGGTGATAATTTTCAGCTAATAATGTAGAAGAATATAAAAGAAATCTCCTAGAATGAAGGAATATTAATTTCAAATATTTTAAATTAAATGAATATCAACCAAAATTAATAAATAACAAAAATAAAGTCAAAATTAAAAAAACAATGTTAATAAGGGAAGAATTAAATATTTCAAAAAGTTTATCGATGAAAGATAATGTAAATAATGATATTTGAGAAAAAAAAACCTTATATAAATAATAGTAAATCCGATAATGATTTATTTTTTATTTAAAAATACTACAAAATTAAAGGATGAAAGAGAAAGTCAAAAAGTTAAAAATGTCCATAAATGTTATTAAAATATAGTAATGAACTATTAATAAATTTTAGAACGAAATATTAGCTATGTAGTAGAACCATTTCCTAAATCTTTCGAATTTTAAACCCATTATATCCAAACTTGAGAATGCATGTTTAAAAAATGCATCTATATGTCTTTAAAAAACGCATTTTATTATTATTTTTTTAAAGTACAAATGTACAACCTATCATATAGGTTCTTATCAAATATGAAATATCACCTTTTTTTTTTATAGAAACTATTAAATTGTAACTTTGCGACTTGAAATATTTGAAGTATTTGGCAAAAAATTAAGAATAGAAAATAAAGTTCTATTTCAATTTTGTAATAAAACCTATTGTTGCTAATACTTTCTTCTTGGTTCCTTCTTCCATAACCTGAGCTAGGAGAAGGAATACCCCATGAACCGATCTCCCATAACTGGATTGGTCTTGGGCTCCTTCCAACATCCTACCCAATGAATTATTAGGATCCGAAAGTAAGGATGAGTCAAAGAATATTGTGCATTGATGGGTGGCGAGGTCCCATATTGACTATCATGACGTCTTTTCTTGTAGCTGGTCCATTCAAAAGTTTTTCCTCGATTCAACTTTCCATGAATAGCTGAAATTGCTAGGAAATACCATTTAATTTACCTATGCCTATTTGAATAACCTTAGTTTATCTTGTCTTTCTTTGATAAGAATCAAGACGATCTTTATAAGGTTCCTCTTCTTAATGAAATTCAATGGGATCCAAAGAGACCATGTCTTCAAAGGATGCACTTGCTAGTACTAATACATTTGAGAATTTTTAATTGGCTAGTTGTAAATAGACCTAGACTGTGGAATAAAGGATTATCCCGAACCTACACCGAGGTATTGACGGTGATTCTCAACGGTTGGAGTCTCATAAGAGGGACTATAACGAATCTATGTCAGATGAGTTTTGAAGTTTTCTGGATAATAATATTATGAGTTTTAAAAACTGAAATTCTATGAAACAAAATAAGGATATCTATCTGAAGTCCCGAGAGCACTCATCTTGGGGTGGGCTTACTACTTAGATTCTTTCAACAGTTTTTCGCTCCGCACTTGGCACCCCTCACATGTGAAATTATAGAAGATCTCCTTTAAGATCAAAATCCCATCGAATTGAGTAAGGGCTTATTATAGCTCGTCTACAAATATCCAATTTTTTATGCCTAATACCCCATAGATAGTTTGAACTGGATAGCAACAATAATCAATTTTAGCTCAAATGGTTTGTAGAGAAACCCTTCCTTCTCTGAACCTAATAAGATGGCAATTACAACCCAAGAAGTAATAAGTACTTGGGCATGTACTTGGAAACCTCCTATTTGCCAACACAAATGTTCGCCAACTTTTGAATTGGCAAAACAAGAACTTTATGTGAGAGTCGAAGCCCCCAAAGGAGAGTTGGGCATTTTTTTTTTTATAAAGGATCAGGGTGGTTTTCCTTGGAGATGGAACTAAGTTAAGACCTGTCTTTCAATATCACGGAACATCTCATTTTCTTAAGTGATAAGAGTCGTGAAAATACCAGTTCTTCCATATTTTGGACCTTAGCTCCATGGAACAATATACTACTGCTGAAACATGGAAGAATTGGTCCATTGGTCAAATCATATATGTAATTACTGGAGACTCAAATGGTGGATATGCAAGCATGATAACTTATATGTTGTTCTATGTCACCATGAATCTAGGAACTTTTGGAAGCACGTGAGAACTTTTTTTGCTGATATTATCACCAGTATTCGATACTGGGTCATTCATAGCATTACTATACCTTCTCTATTCATTCCAGGTTGGTTATATGGAATGAGTCAATTATCCACTTTGGTATCTTATTGAACAAAAACGGTGATATTGTTCCTCCATTGATTTTCTTTTAATATGTCATTTATGTTGTGAATTTGAGGAGCTTAATGGCGCACAACAGAATACGAATATGGAGAAAATATAATATAATAATAATATATAATAAAATAAATATAATATAATATATAAGTATATAAAATAAATAAATAACAAAAAGTAAATAAAATAACAAAGAATGAATTTCTCCACTTTCTTCAATCTTTTTGGATTGATCACCAATATGTGTGGATCTTTTAAAATCCACCAAATGTCACTATTTATAGGCAATTTGGCTAGTATGAAATGGATTATATGGACACTAATAGTGTGTAATCTTGAGACACAGGGACAACACACAGGGTAATGGATAAGTGACACATAGCCAATGGACACTAATAATGGCCATCTACATTACACTAATTTCACATATTTATAATACTCTCCCTTACATGCCCATTATATATGAAATATGCCTCGTTAAAACCTTACGAGAAAAAAAACCACTAGGAAAAAGAAAATCCTAGTGAAGGAAAAATAGATTTCATATAATCTGATTTTATTAAAAAGTATATTTATTCCCCCTCGTAGAACCATCACTTGAGATCTCTGAGTCATCGCATTCCAATGTTGTGTACTAGTTTTTCAAAGGTTGTGATAAGTAATTCCTTTGTAAATAAATTTGTCAGGTTATCTTTCGAACAAATTTATTGTACAGTGATGTCGCCATTTTCTTCAATATCATGAGTGTAGAAAAAGCTTCGATGAAATATGTTTGGTTCTATCTCCTTTAAGTTATCCTCCTTTGATTTGGGATATGCATGTTTTATTGTCTTCATATAATATCGTTGGAAGATTTTTACTAGAAGATAAGCCACATGTTCCACGAATGTGCTGAGTCACTGATCTTAGCCCTATACATTCTCGACTAACCTCGTGAATTGCAATAATTTCATCATGATTTGAGGAAGTGGCTGTTATGGTATGTTTCACCAATCACCATGATATAGCAGTTCCTCCACATGTGCACAGAATCTACATAACCAATTAGATCAAAATTTGATTTATTTGAATAAAATAAACCCATGTCGATCGTTCCTCATAGATAAAGGAGTATATGCTTAATTCCATTCCAATATCTTTTTGTTGGAGAAGAACTATATCTTACTAAAAAATTTACTGAAAATGCAATATCTGGTCTTGTTGTATTAGCAAGATACATAAGTGCACCAATTGCACTAAGATATGGTACTTCAAGACCAAGAAGTTCTTCATTATCATCTCGAGGTTGAAATATATCTTTCTTCACATCTAGCGAACGAACTTCCATTGGATCAATAAATGTGCTTTGTCCATATAAAATCTTTTCAAAACTTTTCCTGTATAAGTTGATTGATGAACAAATATCTCATATGCTAAATGCTCAATTTGAAAGTCAAGGCAAAATTTTGTTTTTTCGAGATCTTTCATCTTAAATTCTTTCTTAAGATATTCCTCTATTATATTTAAGTCATCAACATATACAGTATAATAGAAAATCTTGACTGTCATCTGGTCGAAATATATCTTTCTTTATATCTAGTGAACGAACTTTCATTGGAATGTTCAACGGATGTGCTTTGTTCATATAAAATATTTTCAAAACTTTTCCTATATAAATTGACTGATGAATAAATATCTCATATGCTAAATACTCAATTTGCAAGTCATCTCAAATTCTTTCTTAAGATATTCTATTGCCTTTAAAAGCACTTCAGAAGTCCCAATTATATTTAAGTCATCAACATATACAGTTATAATATCAACATCCTGATTATGATTTCTTTATAAAAACACATAGACATATTGGATTGATTTGATATCCTTCTTTCAACAAATATTCACTCAGGCAATTGTACCATATTCGTCTTAATTGTTTTAATCCATGTAGCGATCTCTGTAACTTTATTGAATACAATTCTCAGGAATTTGATTTATATGTTTCAAGTATTTTAAATCCTTATGGGATTCTCATATAAATATCATTATCAAGAGACCCATATAAATATGTTGTGACTACATCCATAGATGCATATCCAAACTTTCATACATAGTTAGACCAATTAAATATCTTAGTGTAATTACATCCACCACCAGAGAATACGTCTCCTCATAATCAATACCAGGTCTTTGTGAAAAACCTTGTGCAACTAATCTTGCTTTATATCTTGTGACATCATTATTTTTGTTTCTTTTCCTCACAAATGCCCATTTGTACCCCACAGATTTGACACATTTTGGTATTCGGATTACTGGTATAAAAATCTGGCATTTTGAAATTGAGTTTAATTCTGTCTTGATTGCTTCTTTCTACTTAAGTCAATATTTTTTATGTCGACATTCTTCAATAGATTTTGGTTCAGAATTCTCATATTCAGATATAATATCAAGAGCAACACTATACGCAAAAATGTTGTCAATAACTACATGAGTGATTCCATCTTTTTCCTGTCGTGACAGATTGAAATACCATTATTATCTTTATATATTCTATCTTCCTCATTAGTCATGTCATGAATTTTGTCATGGATATTTACATCCTCAACCAAGTCTTCTTGACTATTAATTATTTTTCTTTTTCAAGGATTTTTATCTTTGGAGCCCACTGGTCTACTATACTTCTAACGTGTTCCAGATTCATTAGTGATAATTTTCTATGTTGGGATATCAATTTTTTATGGAACATTTGCAGCTGCTATATGTGACTTAGTTACTTTCTTTGTACCTATAAATGCATCTGGTAACTGATTTCCTACATTTTGCAAATGAATTATCTTCTAAAGTTCAACTTCATATTGATTTGTACGGGGATTTAAATGAGACAATAACGATATATTCCATGTAATTTATTTTTCCAACTTCTTAATTCCTCCCCTAATGTTGGAAAATTTGTCTCATTAAAATGACAATAAGCAAATCCTGCAATAAATACATCACCCATTAGGAGTTCAAGATATTTGATAATTGATGGCGAATCATATCCAATATATATTTCTAAGCTCCTTTGAGAACCTATCTTAGTACATTGTGCTGGAGCAATTAGAACATATACTACACATCCAAAAATTCTAAAATGGGAAATATTTGGCTCATGGCTATAAACTAATTGTAATGGCGAGTACTTATGATAAGATATTGGCCTAATGTGTACAAGTGACGCTGCATGCAAAATAGCATGTCCTCATACAGATGTAGGAAGCTTAACTCTCATAAGCAATGGTCTAACAATTAACTGCAAACGTTTTATGAATGATTTTATTAAACCATTTTATGTATGAACATGAGCTATAGGATGTTCAACACTTATACCAATTGGCATATAATAATTATCAAAAGTTTGAGATATAAATTCACCAGCATTATCAGGAAGAATAGTCTTAATTGTATAATCAGGAAATTGTGCTCTTAAATTAATTATTTGAACAAGTAATCTCGCAAATGCAAGATTTTGACTTGATAATAAGCACACATGTGATCATACGCTGGATGCGTCTATTAATACCATAAAATATCTAAATAGTCCACTTGGTGGGTGATGACGGGCAGAAATGCACGACATCTTAGGCCTTTTATTTAGAATTACGAGGACTGTTAAGTGAAATATGCGGCAAATATGTTAAGAATTCATGAGAAAATGGGTTTGCGTTGTTCAGCATTAAGAATCTCAGCTAACCCACTATTATGCATTATTATGCGTTCAATTGTTTATTTTTGTAGCAACCGCAGGAGTCGATCGCATATACGAGAGCCAGGCTATCACGGAGACGATCGCATACACTCGACGCGTGAATATTGCGTCCATTAATCGCATGCGGTGATCGCATATGACAGTAGTATGGGTGTTGCAGCTGTCGAGCGAATGCGTCCATCGCATGGGATTTACGGTCGCCAAGTGAATGCGGTCATCGCATAGAAGTTGCGATCATCGAGCGAATGAAGTCATCAAAAGATTGCGGCAACATGATGATAACCATAATAGAAGGATGAACGCAAGATTGGTGGAATGGAAACATGAATGCATATCTTGGGAGAATTAAAAGATGATGTTGACATTTCACCTACCACGCCGTTAGCAGCAGAGATTCAGAAAAGGACCATCATGCCGCGAATGTCAGAATCAGAGCAGGTATATTAATGCTATCGATGATCTAGCTCTAAAAATAGAAGCCACTGAGCAGAATTCATTTTATCCAAGTTTCGGCCTCCGGGCGGATCCTTGTGATCCAGACGAAAGCGTGAGAGGAAAGCTTGAGAGTTCTTCATCTCCTTCCTCCATTCCGAGTGACGACCGGAGCCTTCGCCGGAGTTAGATCTCAAGAGAGTCAGCTCCACCGCCCTTCCATGGCACCACCGGCAGCCTTGACACTCATCTGCTGGAAGCGAGACATTGCTTCCAGCTAGCCTTTTCCATTTCTCTTATTTTCTTTTATTGTCTTGTATTACATTTTGGCTTAAGGAATCAATACATTTTGTGATCAATGCATTTTTGTATTTCCTTCAATTCCATCTCCATCTTCATTACTTAGTATCCTTAACTTTCATTGCATCACTTAGTGAGATTGTTAGAGTATCGCATACTTAATCATGCGACATAGGAATATGAAGCATGTAGCAAACCACCGGAAGGTGTACGTTGCGTGAGTGTTGTGAGAAAACCTTATTTGCTTAGTGTGAAGTTGTAGCAACGCTTGTCTATAAGCAGACGCAATGCTTGTCTATGAATAAAGTCAGCAACAACTAACTGCCCGGAAGGGTTAGTGGTTTGTCGCATTAAGCAATGTAAGCAAGTGTTCATTAGAGATAAGAATAATCTTACGTCAAACAGGCTTTTGCGGTTACCTTGTCTTATGCATGCGTCCATCACACCTTTAGAGCTACTCAAGAGATAGTCTAAAGAAAGAACCTAAGACTTGAGAGAGATGGGTCAGAATCGAAGCTCGGGAGAGCTATATTAAGATCGCATAAGTAAGAATGGAGACTTAGGAATAAGTTCCGTTTGCTATTATAAATCACGTGCATTTTCATCAGGCGTGTATGGCATGATCACATTAGTTTGCATTGGCTGGGGTTGCCCTTGCGGTCAAGCTTAGAGTTGCGATGAAGATATCCTCACATTTTATCTACTGCTTTGTCTGTTAGTTAGGACTAGGAGTAGTTTATAGCTTACAACCCTCATCATTCTTTTATTCATCCACCGTAAACACATCACCGCATACAGTTAGCTACAAGTCCCTGAGTTCGACCTCAGATCACCCGAGAAACTTGCATTCGCGTTATACTTGGCGTGAGTGCAAGAAAACTTGTGACAGGAACACATGGTCATCGCATATAAGAGTAACGCATATTTTTATTCCAACGCATGACCATCGACGCATAATAACCAACGCATAGCTTAAGATATGCATCGCATATTGCGCTCCCCCTAATTTTAGTCATCAAGTTTTTGGCGCCGTTTCCAGGGACTTGGCAGCTAATTGTTTGATGAGTTTTGTGTTTTCGCTGGCAACCTTTTTATCTTGGGAGTATTGCAACTTGTGCGACCAAGTGGCAACCAATATTGAAGTGTAGACGATGCGCCGAAAGCCAGTATTGACCCCAAGATAGAAGGGCAATCAGTCGCATGAGCTGAAGGTAGTTCTAAGCGCATGACGGCTGCATACGCCCACCAATTGTCGGAAGTTCTAATGGTCAGGGCGAACTCTCTTGACTTAAGCAGTTGAGAAAAATCTCCTACATGGAAGACTTCTTGCGGTGACCTCACTCCAATTTCTCCAAGGATGTCTTCTACTCTATCTTTACCTTGCTTATTTTGGATATATGGCGGCTTCCTTGGTCGTGGTGCGTTTGCTCCTTGTAGGTGCAACAATAATTCTCCTCGGTGCGCAGTACAATGGAAGAATTCCCTCCATCTTTTAATGCATGGCTTCGATCGCATGAACTCTAAAGCATGGTCGCATGCGTTATTCTACTTAAGGTTCTTTCCTTGTTATCTTTTATGCATTATCCTTTTGAAAATTCTCCATGTCTGAATGCGTTCCTTTGCGATACATCGATGATGGTACGTATAATTCACTACATCCGATAACTGAGCTTCGCAAGGCTCTCCCTACTTTTAATAGCTTCTTGAAATTTTGACAGTCTAAGCTTTATTATGTGCAAACTTTTGCTCAAACATTTGTTACCCCATTCCTGTTGATTTTGTTTTTAGCTTTGCAGTGGGAACGCTATCAACCTCTAAGTTTGGGAGTGGCAGCGATCCCGGAGAATTTCGATCTTTTCAGTATAAATATATATATATATATATATATATATATAATATTTTGAGAATAACAACTCCACTGTCAACGTAATGGGGAAACCCATGTTGATAAGAGCTAAGTTGTGAAAGGCACTTACCCGTAGTTGGATGTCTGCATGATACACATGGGGACAAGCCAAAACGAAGGTAAGTCATTAGGATCAACGCATAAGTGCAACTCCTCTGTCGGGCGCAAGCCAAATCAAGCAAGACAAGAGTTGAGTTGAATATGGAACGCAACTAAAGTTGGATGCCCACATGACACACGTGGGGGTAAGCCAAAATGAAGAGCGTAACCAGGGCCAACGCCACATTTTTAATAAGAATTCACAAAGCTTTGAATTTTTTTGAACGAATGCATTCTCAAAAGCCGAACGAAAAGTTGCGGGGAATGGATAAAAAGTTTTTGAGTACAGGCTTGCAGATTTAAACTTAGAGAAGATATTTTTGAAGAAGCAGCCGAAGTAGAGAAGAGCGTTGTCACCATGGTCAGAGGTACGAGTAAATTACACTCTAAAAAGGTGGTCATCGCAAAGGAAAGCCAGAGGGTGAGTTAAGAATTTCTTGAGTATAACACATGCTTGAGGACAAGCATGATTCTAAGTTTGAGGGTGTGATGACGGGAAGAAATGCACGACATCTTAGGCCTTTTATTTAGAATTATGAGGACCGTTAAGTGAAATATGTGGCGAATATGTTAGGAATTCATGAGAAAATAAGTTTGCGTCGTTCAGCATTAAGAATCTCAACTAACCCACTATTATGCATTATTATGAGTTCAATTGTTTATTTTTGTAGCAACCGTAGGAATCGATCGCATACGCAGAAGCCATGCTATTGAGGAGACGATCGCATGCGCGGTTACATACGCTCGACGCGTGAATATTGCGTCCATTAATCGCATGCAGTGATTGCATATGATAGTAGTATGGGGTGTTACGGCTATCAAGCGAATGCGTCCATTGCATGGGAGTTACAGTCGCCAAGCGAATGCGGTCATCACATAGAAGTTGCGGACATCAAGCGAATGCGGTCATCGAAAGATTGCAGCTACATGATAATAACCATAATAGAGGGATGAACGCAAGGTTAGTGGAATTGAAACATGAATGCATATCTCGGGAGAATCAAAAGATGATGTTAACATTTCACCTATCCCACCGTTAGCAGCAAAGATTCAGAAAAGAACCATCACGTCCCAAATGTTAGAATCAGAGTAGGTCCATTAATGCTATCAGCGATCCAGCTCTATAAATAGAAGCCGTTGACCAGAATTTCATTTTATCCAAGTTTTGGCTTTCGGGCGGATCTTTGTGATCCAAACGAAAGCGTGAGAGGAAAGCTTGAGAGTTCTTCATCTCCTTCATCCATTCTGAGCGACAACCGAAGCCTTTGCCAGAGTTAGATCTTGAGAGAGTCAACTCCACCGCCCTTCCATGGCACCACCGACAGCCTTGACTCACATCTGCTGGAAACGAGACATTGCTTCTAGCTAGCCTTTTCCAATTCTCTTCTTTTCTTATATTGTATTGTATTACATTTTGACTTAAGAAATTAATACATTTTGTGAACAATGCATTTCTGTATTTTCTTCAATTCCATCTTCATCTTCATTATTTAGTACCCTTAACTTTCATTGCATCACTTAATGAGACTGTTAGAGTATCGCACACTTAATCATGCAGCATAGGAATATGAAGCATGTAGCAAACCACCAGGAGGTGTGCGTTGTGTGAGTGTTGTGAGAAAACCATATTTTCTTAGTGTGAAGCTGTAGTAACGCTTGTCTATAAGTGGACACAATGCTTTTCTATGAGTAAAGTCAGCAACAACTAACTGCCTGGGAGGGTAAGTGGTTGGTCGCATTAAGCAATGTAAGCAAGTGTTCACTAGAGATAGGAATAATCTTACGTCAAACAGGCTTTTGCGGTTACCTTGTCTTATGCATGCATCCATCACACTTTTTGAGCTACTCGAGAGAGAATCTAAAAAAAGAACCTAAGATTTGAGAGAGCTGGGTTAGAATCGAGGCTCGGGAGAGCTAGATTAAGATCACATAAGCAAGAATGGAGACTTAGGAGAAAGTTCCGTTTGCTATTACAAATCACGTGCATTTTCGTCTGGCGTGTATGGCATGATCGCATTAGTTTGCATTGGCTGGGGTTGCCCTTGTGGTCAAGCTTAGGGTTGCGATGAAGACATCCTCACATTTTATCTATTTTTTCATGCATTTACTACGCGTCAACAGTTGTCATGTCTCTACCTCTCAGTCATATTCCCACTGCTTTGTCTGTTAGTTAGGACTAGGAGTAGTTTATAGCTTACAACCCCCATCATTCTTTTATTCATCCGCCGCAAACACATCACCGCATACAGTTAGCTACAAGTCCCTGAGTTCAACCTCGGATCACCCGAGAAACTTGCATTCGCATTATACTTGGCATGAGTGCAAGAAAACTTGTGGCAGGAACACATGGTCATCGCATATAAGAGTAACTTATATTTTCATTCCAACGCATGACCACTAACGCATGAGAACCAACGCATAGCTTAAGACATGCATCACATATTTTACTCCCCCTAATTTTAGTCATAAGTGGGTTAATAGGTTCAAATATATCACTAAGAATTCGTTATACTAATACAGCTGATTCAGTCCCCACTTTGACTGGTGATGGTCTAATGATTAATTTTCCTTGGGAGCAAGCATCACATGATAATTCATTAGATTGAAGAATCTTTTGGGTCTTCAATGGATGTCCATTTGAATTTTCAATAATTCTTCTCATCATTATAGACCCTGGATGACCTAATCTATCATGCCAAATTGTAAATATGTTTGGATTCATAAACTTCAGGTTCATTGTTGCATATGTTTCAATTACTCTTATATAAGCATAATAAAGTCCAGAAGATAAAGTAGACAACTCTTCAATATATGTTTTTCATATGAGACAGTTGATATGATATAAAGATACTTTATATTATTCTTTCTTTTAGTGTCAATATGATAACCATTGCAATATATATCATTAAAACTAAGTAGATTTCTCTTTGATTGACTAGAGGACAATGCATTGTCAATTGTAAATTTTATTCTTCTAGGCAAAATAATATTTGTTTTTCCAAACCCTTCAATTAGGTTATTTGATATTGTATTGACTTTTGCTTCCAACATTGTCAGTTTGAAAAAATATTTTTACTTGTAAGTATTGTATATGTAATTGCATTGTCTGCCAGACATAGATCTTCTTTATTCATTTTTTAGTCACCTAACATATGAAAATGATCAAGTTTCTTCATTAAACGAAAATGATTACCATAAGAAAAACAACATTTGGAATATAAAAAGGTTAACATCTACTAAGAGCAAAAAAACATGGAGATGAATAAAAAAAAACATTAAGTCTAAATATTTCCAGTAAAAGAAAACACTTGATTATCTATCAATTTTGTCGATTGATTCAAAGAAGTCCGTCACATCTAAATTTGTCATATAGGATGGGTAACATATGTCATTATTCTGGTATGCAAAATTTGCTTTTAAATTTTTCCTTTTTTCCTTCAAAGATGTTTGATAGAGATCAACTAAGTGTTTTGACGTACGACAAGTATGTGACCAATGTCCAATCATTCTGCACCTGAAGCATTTATTTTCAACACTTTTTGAACTCTTATCTTATGGAGCTTTTCCTTTCTGATCATCATTTTGTGTGGTTCTTTTGAAATTTGAATTGTTAAAACGAACATCACAAAAATAATAATTATTTCTTCCTTTGCCATGGTCAAGACCTCAATCTCGACCACGACCTCAGCCACAATTATTATTAAAATTCACAGTATTCACTTCAGGGAATGGTGTCGTCCCGTTTGGTTGAGATTCATGATTTTTCATTAATAACTCATTATTTTGTTTGACCACGAGAAGACATGAAATTAGTTTTGAATATTGTTTAAAAATTTTCTCCCAATATTGTTGCTGTAGGAGCATATTTGAGACATGAAATGTAGAAAATATCTTCTCTAACATATCAACATCGGTAATTTTCTCTCAGCATAACAACAATTTCAAAATGATTTTAAATAATGTGGAGTTATAATCACTTATTGATTTGAAATCTTGTAGCCTCAAGTGTATCCACTCATAACGAACTTAGGAAGAATACTATTTTTTTATGATCATACCTCTCTTTCAAATTTTTTTTCTCAGGATATGAGGATCTTTTATTATAATATATCTTGTTTACAATCTCTCGTGGAGATAATAATGAAAGAAAATCATACATTTTGCTTTGTTCTGACTGGATGTCATATTTCCTTCTTCATTCATAGCACCCAAGTAGATTTCAGCATCAAGTACCCATGACAAATAATTACTGCCGTTAATATCAAGGGCGAAAAATTATAATTTTGTGAGATTTGTCATGGCATCACTATCATAAAATATTTTATTTAAATTAGAAATTGAATATATAAATATGCAAAATAACGTAAATTTATTACTTATAATGAATAGGGAAAAACTGACATATCTTTAGGACCTACCTTTAACGAGAAAAATGATAGGAGCTTGTGTTGATAACGTGTTGTGAATTTAAGGAGCACAATGTGTTGGGGATAATGCCCTAAAGTCTCGTGTCCTGTAGTTTGTAAACACAGTTTGTACGAATGCTTGTGATGTATAATATATGATATTTTCTTCACTACTTGACTTTGCACGTTGGATGTTTTATTTTCTTTTCCACAAATCAATAAACTAAAATCCCTGGTTGTCATTATGTAACTTAAGCATGTATGTGGTGACATAAAAGTGGATCATGTCTTAAATGATAACCAAAATGGTCTGTAGTATATAGATATAAGAGAGAAACCTTATCCTAATAATGCTACGGATGCGGCCCACTTTGTGGAATAGTTTCAAGTGTTGTAACTTTCCACAGATGGTCTGATCCTGATCATTCGTGTGGGACATGCGAGCAGGGGCGTCCTATACAAAGAGTTTGTATAAGACTTGACCATGAAGTGTTAACGTCTCGTTATATAACGCCGTTCATGACAGAGACTTCACTTCACTAGGATGACCATAGGTAACATGACATCAATCCTGAGTGAGTTGGGAACATCTGTCTTTAAGGGCGGTTCTTTGATTTGCATGGGTGCGAGTGGCCAGGTCGCTGATTCAAACCTACCACTTTGGGGATTTGTCTAATTTGGGAGCGGGGAACTCAGCTACACAAGATGGGATTCACTCCTTCCCCGAAGCAGGGGTAAGTAGATAGATTGCTCCCTTGAGGGCTGATCCCGGGGCTTGAACGATGTGGTGCCATACACCTTCTCATAGCCTAAGAGATGTCCACACATAGTAGGAGTATGTTGTATTGTTCATTAGAGGGATCAGTGGTATTTAAGGAGTAAGATGTATCTATAGGGGCAAAATGGTAAATTAGCCATCTATACTTACGAGCATCTTTGAATGGTTATCGTACCAATGATTAGTTATATCCGATGGACACAAAAATATATTTGTGGTAAGAAGAATTCAGCTGTCGATCTTCAGTGGAATACCTAGCAATTAACGGATGGTGGGTCTCATGGCTAAAGAGTTTAGTCCATTATTCACGTACCATTGGAGTTTCGAGCCATAGGTCCATAAGGTACCCTTGGTAGCTTGGATTCAAGTTGAGAATAAGTTTTTGGGTCAGTTTAAAATGTTCAAATTGACAAGAGGGAGTTCGATTATATATGATATGATTGAATTGGTTAATTATATATGATATGATTGACTTTATGTATGAGATACATTCATTAAAAAAAATTGGATATAAATATGATTTATATCTAGTGGAGGAGAAAACACTATGGTTGATTGATGCATTGTGAATGTGATGTGATTATAATGTGAAGTTGTGGTGATGTGTTATGCATTGCACATGCAAGTTTTCCTAATAAGACCCAAGTATAAATCTCACTAGGTTTCCTAGTAAGTCCAGGGTCGAACACAGGGACTACTGAGTTAATATGTACGACAGTAATTTTTATTCTTTTGCAGTGGCGAAAACAAATAAGTTGGATGGAGTTTTGATTAAGTATATTTCTTATGGGATGGAGTTCGAATAACAAGTTAATGAAGTCGAGAGTTACAATGAGTATGCGATGAACGGGTTGAGAAGGGGTTTAGCTAACACTTCCTAAGATTGCGTTCAAGTTATGCGATCTTGCTACACACAAACAACAACATGTCATCTCTCAATGCAAATGCCATAATTCCTATTTCTAGGACGCATGCGATGTATACGAAAATGTCAATAGGACTTATGTCTAAGCCTCTATTCTTGTCTATGCGATGATGAATGATGCATACATACACAAGGTGACCACATACTATCATATCCTATTTCTAGAGTTGTATAACAAGACCTTCTGTCCAACCTGGAGATTCTTTTCACATAGTCGTTTGTCATGCCAACATTTTGCGCGTTCCTTGTAGATCTTGGTATTTTCATATGCTTGAGTTCTCCATTCGTCTAGCTCGAGCAACTGAAGTTTTCTTTCCTCCCCTTCAGTCTTCAAATCAAAATTGAGCTTCTTCACTGCCTACGGTGCTTTGTGCTCCAATTCCAGCGGTAAGTGACATGCCTTCCTAAACACCAGCGCATATGGGGACATTCCCATAGGTGTTTTATAGGCGGTTCTGTATGCCCACAATGCATCGTCCAGCTTCATGGTCCAATCCTTGCATCAAGGATTCACCACCTTCTCTAGGATCAGTTTGATTTCCCTATTAGACACCTCGGCTTGGCTGTTTGTCTGTGGATGATATGCGGTGACGACCTTATGGTGGATATTGTACTTGAGTAATAGTTTGTTGATGACGCCATTGACAAAGTAGGAGCTTTCATCACTTATTATGGCATGTGGGGTGCCAAAACAAGTGAAGATGTTTCTTCGTAAGAATATAGAGACTATCGTCGCATCGCTTGCGACGCATGATACCGCTTCAACCCACTTGAAGACATAATCGACGGCCAACAGAATGTACTTGTGACCATTTGATGGTGGAAATGGTCCCATGAACTCTATCCTCACATGTCGAAGAGTTCCAATTCTAATATAATATTCTTGGCATCACATTCTTCCATGAAATATTTACCGTGCGTTGGCACTTATTGCATCTCATAGAATAGTCTCGTGCAACCTTGAATAGAGTCGGCCAAAAATACCCGCTTTGTAACACTTTTGCTGCTGTGTGTGGACCTCCAAAGTGTCCACCATAAGTTAAGTCATGGCACTGGGCAATATGCGCTGATAAACAATCTCTAGTACACATAGACGTAAGATCTGGTCTGACCCCCTCTTGTAAAGATTCGGCTCGTCCCAATAGTAGGATTTACATTCATGCATAAGCCGCCTCTTTTGGTGGGCTGTGTAATTTTCCGGAAATTGTCCACAGACCAGATAATTGACAACATCTGCGTACCATGGTAGTTCTTCAAGTTTGAATAGTTGTTCATCTGAAAAGGATGTGTTCACCTCCGACTGGTTGCAGTCTACTTTCGGATTCTTTAATCTTGATAGGTGGTCCGCAACCTGGTTCTCCGTCCCCTAGCGGTCAATGATTTCCATGTTGAATTCTTGGAGGAGGAGAACCCATCGAATTAACCTCGGCTTTGCATTTTTCTTGGTCATTAAATATTTGATTGTTGAGTGGTCGGTGTGAACTATCACTTTGAATCCCAGCAAGCAAGCTCTAATTTTTTCCAATGCAAAGATCATCGTAAGAAGCTCATTCTCAGTGGTAGTGTAATTTGCTTGGGCAAGGTTCAATGTTTTACTCGCATATGCGATGGGGTGTAGCATTGTCTTTTTCTTCTGTGCTAGCACTGCCCCCATTGCATAACCACTAGCATCGCACATTAGCTCAACTGGCTTTGTCCTTTCAGGTGCGATCAACACAGGCACGGTAATTAATGCGTTCTTAAATATTTTGAATGCGTTGAGGCATTGTGAATCAAAGTCAAACGTTATATCAGCCTCTAGCAATGCACTCAATGGTCGAGCAATCTTCGAAAAGTCCTTCACAAAACGACCGTAAAATCTTGCATGTCCCAGGAAACTCCTGATAGCCTTCACATTTGCTAGAGGTGGAAGCTTTTCAATGGCCTCAATTTTTGCTTTATCCACCTTCAGCCCTTCCTTGGAAACCTTGTGCCCGAGCACAATACATTCGTTCACCATGAAGTGGCACTTCTCCCAATTCAGCACAAGATTTGTCTCTTCACATCTCCTTAATATCTTCGCCAAGTTGTTCAGACAGACTTCATACGTTTGCACGTAAACCGAGAAGTCGTCCATAAAAATTTCCACGGAATCCTTGAGATACTCAAAGAAGATAGCCATCATGCACCTCTAGAACGTGCTCGGCGCATTGCATAATCCGAACGACATGCGGCGAAAAGCGAATGTTCTTTATGGGTAGGTGAATGTGGTTTTCTCTTGGTCTTCGGGAGCGATCATTATTTGGTTGTAGCTCGCATACCCATCCAGAAAACAGAATTAATCATTTCCTGCTAGGCGGTTTAGCTTCTGGTCAATCAAAGGCAAGGGGAAATGATCCTTCTTCGTCGCCGCATTGAGCTTGCGGTAGTCCATGTAAATCTGCCAACCAGTGATGGTTCTCATTGGTATTAACTCATTGTTTGCGTTTGGGACTACCGTTATTCCTCTCTTCTTGGGCACGTATTGCACGGGGTTGACCCACATGCTATCAGTGATTAGGTATATGATGCCTGCGTCCAACCATTTAATTATCTTCTTTTTCACAACCTCCTTCATCGCAGAGTTCAGTCTGCGTTGAGGTTCGATAGACCCTTTTTGGTTTTCTTCGAGACATATTCTGTGCATACATTATGTTGGGCTGATTTCTCTTATATCTTCTAGAGTCCACCCGATTGCTTTTATGTACTTCTTCAGGATGCTAAGCAGCGCATTTTCTTGTTCTTCTTGTAGGGCAGAGGAAATTATCACCGGCAAAGTTTCATTTTGCCCCAGGAAAACATACTTCAGATGACTTGGTAGTTTTTAATTCCACGGTAGGTGGTTGTTCTAAGGAAGGTTCTTATGCTTTTCTCTCTTCATTCAACGTCAATTTTTCTTCTTTGTTTGCTATTTCGGTGATCACATTGCAGATTTCTACGGATGTGATCGTATCCTTTCTTTCATATTCTTCTTCGGTCTCATCTTCTTCATTACAACTATGTTCATTATCAGAATCGGGTAGGTCTTCATCTTCTGGATACTTCATGGCTTTAATGATGTTAAACCTGAGCTTCTTCCCATTTACACTCATCGTGATCTCTCCCTTATACACATCAATTTGAGTGCGACCAGTAGATAAAAATGGTCGTCCCCATATGATGGGCACATCTTTGTCCGTTTCGTAGTCAAGAATGATCAAGTCTGCTGGTAGAATGAATTTGTCAATTGACACTAGGACATCCTTCAACTTTCCCTCAAGGTGAACTAGGGACCTGTCCGCCAGCTGGAAAGTCACCGTCGTGGGCGTCAGCTGCCTCACATTCAACTGTCTGAAGACTGAAAGGGGCATTAAATTTATGTTGGCCCCAAGGTCACATAACGTTTGACCGATATAGATCCCGCTAAAGGGGCTCTCTAAGTTTTTGATGGGCTTGAGGCCTGAGTTCGAGAATGTTAGATCCTCAATTCAACATCGAGTTACTCCACCAGACATTGAGAGAGCGTAACAAACTACGCGAGCCTCCCAACGAAGCCAACAGAAATCCTATCCGAATAAAAAAAATAAAAGGCAGTTTCATTATGGTGGTATACCAGCCGCCTGTTCTGAAACTTCCAGTTCCAATTGAGCAGGGTATCGTGAAACTTCCTAGGTCGCGCATCTTTGGTGGGATTATGGTGTTTGACTCTTGCATTAACGCCACCGTTGCGAACTTTCCCATGCTTCTTTTCTTTGTCACCATGTCCTTTAAACACTTAACATATTTTGGCATTTGTTCTATCGCTTCTGTAAAAGGGACGTTGATGTGTAACTATTTTAACATTTTCGTGAAGCAATGATACCGCACTTCATCATTTTGCTTCTTCTTAAGTCTTTGTAAGAATGGTGGTAGTTGTATCTACACGGCTCCGTGTTCTATAGGCTTAGAGGTGGACACAACATATGGTTCCATCGTCTTAGACTCTTCTAGTTCATTCTGTGTCAACGGGTTCTTGGATTCCATCGCAGTTGGATTAGTTCTACTTGGCTCCTTCTTTTCTTCCGCTATTGTCTTTCCACTTCGCAAGGTCACGACTTGACATTGCTTCTTTCCTGTGTTCCCTAGGTTATGAGGGAGCTCAGTTGAGCTTGACAACATCCCTTGCGGTCTATTTTTCAGCTCGCTCGCAATCTGTCTTATTTGGATCTCCATATTGCGGATAGAAGTTGCTTGGTTTTGGAGGATCATTTCATTCTCTCAATATACTGTTTTAATAGGCTCTCTAGAAAGGAAGATGGCAGTGCTTGTGAGTTGTTGGCTTGATGTTGCGATTGACCGTTCGTTCGCTAGAAAAATTCTGGCGGTTCTTCTTTTGGCACCATAGGTTGATAACTCTATTGTTGATTATTTTTCCATGCGAAATTGGGGTGGTTTCTTCACCCGGGGTTGTATGTGTTAGAGAAAGGATTGTTCTTTAAGAAGTATACTGACTGCGGGTTCCTCGGACATTCTTCAATCGAATGCAGTTCTCCAAGAGTAGCACAACTAGTGCTCGTTTGTTCAATTGCGTTGACCTGCCCTCTTTGCGTTCCAGGGCTGTTGATTGCGATGCCCTGTAACAGATTAATCATCGCATTCATTTGATTCTGTAGAGATGTGATGGCCTCATTGTTTGCGTCACCTTCTCGAATTTTTAGTCGTTGATTGCTTTTGCGCCAATCTTCGTGATTATTCGAAATGTGATTAAGGATATTTTTCGCCTCATCATAAGTTTTATCAAGAAGGCCACTAGCTGCTACCGCATTTGCAGCTGCCTGCAATGCAGGGTTCAAACTGTGATAAAATATCTCCATTTGGAGACAGTCAAGTAAGGGTGTACATAGTTCGGGTTGGGTCGGGTTGGAAGATTTTTGTGGACCAACCCAAAAATTTGAGTTGGCTAATAATGAACCCTATTAGTTCTTTTTTGGAGGGCCAACCCAACACAGGGACTACTGAGTTAATATGCGCGACAGTAATTTTGATTCCTTTGCGGTGGCGAAAACAAATAAGTTGGATGGAGTTTTGATTAAGTATATTTCCTATGCGACAGAGTTCGAATAACGAGTTGATGAAGTCGAGAGTTACAATGAGTATACGATGAATGGGTTGAGAAAGGGTTTAGCTAACACTTCCTAAGATTGCGTTCAAGTTATGCGATCATGCTACACACAAAAAACAACATGTCATCTCTCAATGTAAATGCCATAATTCCTATTTCTAGGACGCATGTGATGTATACGAAAATGTCGATAGGACTTATGTCTACGCCTCTATTCTTGTCTATGCAATGATGAATGATGCACACATACACAAGGTGACCGCATACTATCATATCCTATTTTTAGGGTGCATGCAATGCGTAATAGCAAACAGAATTTATGTCTAAGTTTTTATCTCTTGCTTATACGGTTCTAATCTGACTCTCTCACGCCTAGATTCTAATCTGACTCTCTCAAGTCTAGATTCTTTCTTTAGACTACTCTCTCAAGTATCTCTAAAGGGTGAATGACGCATACATAAGACAAGATGATCGCATAAAGTGTAAATCTTAGGTCATGCTAGCTAAGTACTTCCCAACCCATTCAGAAATTTAGCTACTCATGCGAAGTATGGAGAGATTGAACATAAGTTGAAATGAGATTTCCATTGTCTTATAGATTAAATGCAGAATACATAACAACAAAAGAATGTAGAGATAAGAAGCCCGGTAGCAATGTCTTGCTTCCCGTGGCCTTTTACACTGTCTTTTCACTTTAACTCTGCCCAGATGAATATCCTTGCTTTCGCAAGTGTTGGCCCTCTCTCCTCTTGTAGCGCTTCTCGACAGTTTTTTAAGCTGTCCGAGAATGATCTCTCAGCGTCTTCTTCTCTTGGCTTGACTCCGCCTTCGAAGTATAAGTATGAATAGACTAACTGCTATCTATCTTGTATATGATCTCACTTGTATGTGGCGATCCCCTTTACAATGGTGGCCTCCGGTATTTATAAAGCTCAAGGTGAAGAAGCTTTTCTCTCTAATGATTACAATGATGGGCAGTCACTAAATCTCTTACTCTGATGCGCCGATTAATGGTCACCAAAAGTTGAGTGTACTTGCTATAGTGTGGCGTTCACGAATTGTCAACTAAATTCGGATTCAACCGTCATCAGCTTTCCGTCCCATCATGACTTATTATGTTGTCACCTTGATGCGCAGTCTTTATGCGGCCACCTTCTTAATCAGCTTCTCACGATCGCATACAATTGCATGACTTTGCAATCGTAATCTTTTAATGCGTGCGGACGCCCAATTTCTTGGATCGCAATTTTACTTACGCCAACTCATTTTTCCTGCACAAAATAAGTAAATTAGCTGCTTTTATGTGATGAGCGCATGCGATCGCAATATTCTCAGTTTAACGCTTTTGGACATGATTTTGTATATTTTTACCGTCGCATTCCCTCATTGTTTTACTTATTTGCGCTGTAATAACATGCATTTCTACCCGTTATCATTGATATATGATATTAAGCTATAGGCTAATGAATATAATATGATTATAATATCATTTATTAATTGGACATGTATGGAATAATTGGCCGCCGTTTTCTCCGTAACCATGTGTTAGTGGGAAGTTCCATTCGGTTTTCGTAACTGAAGAATAAAATGAAAATTTTTCTCATTTTGCAATGAACACGGTTAATTGCTCACTGTGTGTTTTGCTTTCTAATGCTTAGTGAATTGAGAGCTTATACGATAGCTTGTGTTTACTAAACGACCGCTTATACGCACACGCTTCCTACTAGACGATCGCTTAACACCGAGCTTTAACTAAACGACCGTATAAACGATTGTTTATCTTTTCCTACACGATCGTGTACCTCACCTAAACGATCAAGCATACTGCCTATATGATGGACGTTGTCATCTCCCACTTGCTTGATCGTTGTATACGATCTCTTTTCCTCCTCACCTCTACCAAATCCAACTAGAGCCCACTCTTTAGATTCTCACTCCAAGAATACTAAAGGTTCCAAGTGGTGATGTCGTCCCCTTCTTCTTTGTCTGTTCGTGTGGAGTCCATTCGTGGTAGACGATCAGGTGTTGCTGAACGAAAGCTTGTTGTTCTAGTAAGTTTCCTTGTTCTCGTGTTTATTTATCTCTAAGCATGCCGGTAATTTAGTAGTTTAATGCATATTTGTATGTGTGAATGTAAATATGGTAATTCTATCACAATGCTTTTGGA